>NC_057809.1:49940756-49969037 GCF_018294505.1 Triticum aestivum | reverse complement strand
CATTTGAATGTACATAGTACGAGACTTAATATCGATGTTTCAATTCGGTGTACATTGTAAGATTTGAACCGAGGACCGGGCATACGGGTAATTATTTCGAAATCGTGCCATACTAAGTTTCGAAAAGTTGACATTGACTCAGTTTGTTGTGCTATTTTGTAGGTCATATGTTTGAATCCATCCAAAAGTTTTCTCACTACCATGGTGTTCATAATATACATATGAATTTGTATTAAAAAAGTAGCATGGATACAGTGAAATGAGAAATCCACGTTAGAATTGGAGATCGCTATGTGACACACACTCTAATTCAAATAACTAACTACGTGACACACACTCTAATTCAAATAACTAATTATGTGACACACACTCTAATCCACGTTAGCATGGGTACCGTTTCGATTATTTTTCAAATAACTCCTCATTAATTAATTTATAGTACTCCCTCTGTTCACTTTTATAAGACCTTGAAGACATTTCAGACAATGTGCAAAACAGTTCATTTTAAGTTGTACAAAAGTGAACGGATGGAGTATCTCGTTTCGAATGACTAATTATTGCAAGGAAACACGGGCATGGTAATGCATACAGATTCGTTTGCAAATGAAAGAAGATTTGTTTGCATTCTCAAATGTAGGTGCACCAGGCAAACCAGGGTCGTGTCGGGGTGGACGCTGCTTCGGTGCCAGCCACCTGTTGGGCCCATATGTCATGGACACAAAGGCAGGTGCCTTAAGGCACCGAAGCATAGTCCTGTCGGGGTGGTCGCGTGTGTCGGACGGACGCGTAGCACCCAGCCACCGACCCCCCTCCCCCCCCCCAAAAAGGACGACGACAATATAAGTTCACGCTTCCATGTTTCGGATTGAAATATCTGGCGGCCCCAATTCCAGCCCTGCAAAATCTCTCTTCTCCACTGTCCCCTTCGCGCCCAGATTGCTCAAATCCCTAATTCGCCGCCAACCCTCGAATCGCCCCTCGTCTCGTCTCTTTCCCCACCGTTCCCCACCTCTGTGCCAGACGATGACGATGAAGACGACGGTCGCACTTCACCACCGCACCGGAGCTACCTCATCTACGCCCTCGTCCACCGCACCGGGTGGTCCACCGACAACGTCGGCCGCCGCAACCGACGTGCCTCACAGACACCGAGTTCCACCGCATTAGGTGTGCTTCACCGACGCCGTCTCCCAGCTCACCGGGGCTACTTCACCGAGCACATCGTCGCACCTCCGCCCCCTGAGGCCGTTGGGGCTTCACCAACGGTCTCGTCCACCGCATCGTAGCGCTCCGCTGCCACTCAAGATCTGCATCCGTGCGCGGCCAGCCAACGACAGTGCATCACCCTCAAAGGCTCTGAAGTGACCCGCACTCTAGCTAGGCGAGCATGCCCAAACGCCAGCCCGAACTAGGTATCCACACATCACTCCCTTGTGCACTATTCCGACGATGTTTGGATATCCTTTCACTGCTCTCTTAGATTACACGCCTATGCAACTCTGACCTTAACTCTTATTTCTTCTGGAGATATCATCTGAAAGAAGCAAATCCATATTTTAAGAAGCATGACGGCGCTATGGGATCTGGTACACATCCTGCACACCCGTATAACCTTGTAAGTGTCTGTCCTCCGGTACAACATCAAGGTCGATTCCTCTTATTTGATCAACCATTCGCCGTGTCAAAATGCAGAGGGGGATGCAAGGAGCAGAAGGCCTGCACATCCAAGCAAGTGGTAACATGGACTTGTACATGGAACATCCCAAGCGCAAGCAGAGCTGCAGTGAGCCTGTACAACGAGCTAGTGTAAGTCCCTGCATTTCATTTAATTCGTACTGGCATTCGTGTATGATTTGTGTGCAGTGGCTGATCCACGAATTCAAGTTACCAGGGGCAAACGTTTAACTTAAAAAATACAAAGGCACTTGCACTCCAGAAATCAACATAATTTGAGAAATGTGAAGCTACATGCACTTTGAAAACCAGCTAATGATCCAAAGTAGTTCAGATTATAAACACTAAATGATGCAAGCACCAAAAAACACAAAATGCAACATGGTGTACAAGGACTACAAACATGGTCTGTACCTGCTTGAATTATTTGTTCTCTGGCTGAAAATATTGAAGTGTAATTGCATGTATAACCAGTGCACAAACTGCATATCAATATATCTATCCTGCACAAGTATGCCAATAGTTTCAAACAACAGATTAGAAAAGTATTTATGCTATGTTGTCATGATACGGGGACTTTCTGGTAGATGGCCTCGATGTTTCCTCAAGCTATGAAAATGCACTATAATTTGCTTGTCATCAATGCCTGCAAATCTCTGTCTCTCTCAACATAGTAGATCATCATTAGTGAAAGTGCGTTATATCGACTAGAGGGGGGTGGATAGGCGATTTTTATGAAAGTCTTCAAAACGTGGAAGTTTTGAAGACAAACGATAGAAATAAACCTATTACCGTGCAGCGGAAGGTAGACTACACTAGACAAACCATAGTCAAGTATTCAATGGAGTGAGAGCACAATGACTAATAGCAGCAATGTAGTAAGGATCAGGTAGGAAGATATTATGAAGCCAAACAGAACACGCAGTCACTCAGTGAAGACAAAAGATAGTGCAATCATACAATGACTTCACAAAGAGTGACAGTAAGTAAAGGGAAGGGAAGGATGAAACCAGTGACTCGTTGAAGACAATGATTTGTTGTACCAGTTCCAGTTGCTGTACAACTGTACGTCTGGTTAGGGCGGCTAGGTATTTAAACCTGAGGACACACAGTCCCGGACACCCAGTCCTGAACACGCAGCTCAGGACACCAAGTCCTCACCGTATTCCCCTTGAGCTAAGGTCACACAGACCTCGCCTGATCACTCTAGTAAGTCTTCAAGGTAGACTCCCAAACCTTCACAGACTTCGTTCACCGGCGATCCACAATGTCTCTTGGATGCTCAGAACGTGACGCTTAACCGGCTGGAGGATTCACAGTCCTCAAGTGTAATAAGTCTTTAGATCACACAGACAAGAAGACTTAAGTGATGCCTAATTCTCTTTGGCTCTGGGTTGTTAGGGCTTTATCCTCGCAAGGAATTCTCTCTCAAAGGCTTCGAGGTGGGTTGCTCTCAAACGACAAAAGCCGTACTCTAACTCTGAGCAGCCAACCGTTTATGGTTGTAGGGGTGGGCTATTTATAGCCACTAGGCAACCCGACCTGATTTGTTTGAAATGACCCTGGGTCACTAAGGAACTGACACGTGTTCCAACGGTCAGATTTCAAACTCACGCGGCAACTTTACTTGGGCTACAAGCAAAGCTGACTTGTCCGACTCTGGACAAGATTCGCTCTCATAGTCTTCACTCGGAGACATAGGTTTTGGTTAAACATCACTTCAGTCATTCTGACTGGTTCTCTTGGACCCCACTTAACAGTACGGTGGTTCCTATGACTCAACAAAGAAGAAAAAGAACTACGGAAGATCCAAGTCTTCGAGCTCCATAGGCTTCATGCGATGTCTTGTCTTGTCATAGTCTTCAATGTGAATATCTTCATATACCACATTTGACATCAATGTCTTCATACATTTTTAGGGGTCATCTCTGGTAGGAAAACCGAATCAATGAGGGACTTCTACCTGTGTTATCCTGCAATTCTCACAAACACATTAGTCTCTCAAATAGATTTGTCGTCAATACTCCAAAACCAACTAGGGGTGGCACTAGATGCACTTACAATCTCCCCCTTTTTGGTGATTGATGACAAACTAGTTGAAGTTTTCAATGGGGAATATAATATGTGAAGTTGTAAGCATAAGGAATTGTCTTCATAAGTTGCAAGGGTTCCCCCTGAAGATGTGCATATAAGTAATTTGCTTTTGGAATGCAAATGCACATGGCAGGTTGTGCTTGTGGAGATCCTCTTCAACTTATGATGACAATCCACTAGGCATGTGAAGGTATGTGAAGATAGTGACATGCATAATGGAAAATGGACGTCTGCAAAATGATCTAAGTGCGGAATTAATCATCGCACATGCGGGATTTATCATCGCATCAAAAGGTGGCAAATAAGTAGCAGACGACCATCGAGTTTAAGTGTTACAACTCAAAGAACCAACTGTATCAAAGCAAACGAGAGTTGTAAACACGAAGCAAAAAAGTATAAAGCACCCGCCCATATGGACCCGCTTGAAGACTATCAAACTCATATGCTTTCTCCCCCTTTTGTCAGTAAGGACCAAAAAGGTTTGAAGACATAGAGCATCTACTCATTCCCATGAAGAGTAGGTGAAGCAGCAGGGTCGTCGGTGGTGTTCGGCGGTGCAGAAGAACTTGGAGCAGTGTCGAAGCGTGTTGAAGGAGGTGGCGGTGAAGTAGTATCGTCTTCATCCTCGATCACTCTGGCATTCACAGTTGCAGCAGAGGAAGAGAACTCAGAGTCTTCAAGAGATGGAGTTCATCGCAGCACTACCCTTCGAGGAGGTGTGTAGTCAAACTTGAAGCATTCAGAGAAGCCATCCTCTTGAAGATCATCTTCAAAACACATCAGCGTCAGCCCTTTCCATGTGCGTCGAGAGGTTTCATGGGCAACAAAGGCATTCTTGGTGGCAAGATTGCGAATGCGATTAACATCCACCAAGAGGCTTTGCATTTGACGCTTCAGCCAGTCATGATGCCTATCCTATTTCTGATGAAGAGCCACAAGAAGCTCTCAGTCATTGAGAACATGAGTGCGCTTCTTGGGTCGTTGGGCAATTGTGCTATCAGTGGCTTCAGTGAGAGCAGGATGCGGCGCACGTGTAGTGCCAGCCAAAGGATACACACGAGTGACTGCTTCAACTCCTTCAATGTTTTGAGAAAAACTTTGATGCTCTGCATTCTGAAGACTTAGAGGTTCCTTGGTAGGCTCAGGATAGATGGCTTCAATAGACATATCCACATCAGGCAGAAAGATCCGATGATTGCGAGCAGATGGCTGATATGAGATAGCGGAGTGAAGTTTGATCAGCCGCATTACCCATGGGGCATAGAACTTCAAGCCAAAAAGATCAGAGCCTGATGCAGCAAGTTGGCGAATGAAGAAGTCCTGTGCATTGAAACATTTGCCATGAAGAATATAGAAGACCAAAGTCTTCATTGCACCTTCCAGCTTGGCATGTGGAGAATGTCCTTTGATGGGCCAGAGAGTTCGCCTTATGATGTGATAAATAGTCCTTGGTAGATACTCAAGGTCTTCAACAAAGAACTCTTTGGGATATGCGGCATCTTAGGGCAATGGCTTCACCATACTGAGCATCTGACTCATGTTAGGTTCAGGCTTCTGAAAGATGCTCTCCACAGCTTCACTGTGAAGTTGATAGCCAGATTCGTAGAGATCACCAGGAGTGGGTAGACCAGTGAGCTCAATGATGTCAAAGGCTTTGGCTTCGTGATGAATGTTTCCTGTCATCCACTCCAGGACCCAAGTCTTCGGATCTCTGTTATACCCGCGGATGTGAAGTGTGGCATAGAATTGGAGCAGCAACTCTTCATTCCAATGCTCTTGATCGGTGACGAACGGCAGCAATCCAACCTCTTTGAAGCAATCCAGAGCTTCTTCCAGACAGGGCAGACCAGCTATTGCTTCAATGTGAAGACGCTTGTGTGGGAAGATGCGACCTTGATTGTAAAGAATGCAGGAGTAATAGCTTCGCTGTGGATAGCTCCAGAACCGATTAGATGATATTGTTTCCCTTGAGTAGGGGTTCCTGGAGCTATTGAAGAAAGTGTTGTCTACTTTGAAGCCATTGATATTGAAGGATCCAGGTGCTGATGCAGGACCTGGGAACCTGGGCAATCTTGGGATTGGCTTCTGTACCTGAGGCCTGTGCTCAACATGATAGTTGAACTGAGGACCGGCAGCAGGCGCAGGAACAAAAGCAGTGGGATCAGTGGCTTCGCTGACTTCTGGTGCTTGGGTTGGTGAGGGCTCCACATTAGCTTCATTGGTGTTGGTGGTGGCAGCCTCAAGATTTTCAACCTCCACTTGACGAGCTGGAGGGTCGGTCACAGTCACGTTCTCCTCGAGAACCGCTTCTTGGTGGGACAGTGGAGTAGCAGCTTGTGGGGCTTCTTCTTCATCGGCTGATGCAGCCAGAATGTCTTCAGCAGCTTTAGCTTTAGACGCAGAGACTGGAGGCCTTGGTCCTTTGCGAAGCCTGCGCAACGCTGGCAACGCCTGTGGAGTTGGTGTGGGCTGGGCCTCAAAGTCTTCTTCCTCTTGTGGGCAATCAGCCCATGAAGCATCCTGAGAAATTGGCGTCAGAGGACGACCAATGCTGATGAGTTCGCTGTGCGTTAGCACAGGCGATGATACCTGTTGGTGCTCGAGCTGAGGAAAGACTGCATCATCTTCAACATGGTCATGGTGACCAATGTCTTCAGCAGCGATGGGATCAGCTGCTGGAAAGTCTTCAGCTTCATGAGCCTCTATGAAAGTAGGCTCATGGACAGTCAGTTGACATTCTTGCGGTTCAGCGTCAGGGTGAACCATGGAGATGGGTTCAACAATCAAGGGCTCTGTGTGAGCAGCCCGTTCCTTCTTGGTCTTCCTCTTCTTGGAGGGGGCAGTAGGAGAGGCTTCAGGATGCTTCCTCTTCCTGGCTTCAGCCTCAATAGTCCTCATCTTCTTCAGCTCTGAAGTGGTTGACCGGGCCTTTGGCTTCGAGCCAGTCATGCGAGTTGGGAAGACAATGGGATCTGCTTCCTGCCTTGGTGCGAGAGGTTCGGCCATAGTGGGCTTCTTCTTCTTCTTAGCAGCCATCCTGGGGTCGATGCCAGGACGCCCAAGGGCCTTGCGCTTCTCAGCCTCATTGTAGGCTTGCACACACTTGTCAGCCAGGCTCTTCATGCGCTCACGAGAACCTTGAACTTCTTCGCACTTCTTGAGAAAGGCTTCTTTAAGCTCGTGCAGCATAGTCTTGAAGTTTTTCACCTCTTCCACGCTGAGCTTGGCCATATGCTTCTTGAACTGAGCCTTTTCATAGTCAATCTTTTGCTTCAGTTCGATGATGCGCTGAGCGAGAGCTAGCTCTAAAGCAATGGCGCCATGGAAGGCAACACTGAGGCCAATGGGTAGTTGCAGATCTTCGAAGCTGATGTTTGGTGTGTCAAACCACTCATCAATGAAGTTGTGGATGATTGTCACGTCAAAGAGAGGCAGATCATGGAAGATTTCTACTTCTTCTTTGCTCTTGATGAGTTGCTCAAGAGCGTCATCTGTAAGATCTTCATCACTGGACAGATCGATGGCATCGTTGCGCAGAATGGCAGCAGCTGTCAGCTCTTGGCCGGTGTGTGGCAGAGGCATCTTAACCTTCTGGGGCTTGGAGATGCGTGACAAATCTTCAGACTGCACACTGTCTTCAGGAGGTGCAGCTGCCAATGGCTTCGCTCGTGAGATTTTTGGTGTAGAGGCAGGCTTGGAAGCTTTTGGCTGCTTCAGTTTCTTTGGCTTCTACGCTGCAGGCGCTTCATCTGAGTCAGCGTCATCTGCAGGCTCATTTACGGCAGTCCCTTGAACCACTATATGGGTGATGAGACCTTCAAGGTTGTAGAAGGGCCCAAGAAGATTGGGTTCACTTCGCGAGTTCCATCGGCACGAGGAGCAGAGGGACCAGGGTTGAAATCTAATCCCAGAGACTTCTTGTTCTACTTCGCTGAGTTCTGCTATGCTTAAATAGATTGTCGTCACGACACCATAGCAGTGATGATGGGTCAGCATCCGCAGGCTGTGGTCCACGGACCATGCAGGGATAGAAGCCTTTTTCAATGGCTTCATCTCTGGTCCTGGGTTGAAGATTTTTGTAGAGGATGTCTCCCCATGGTCGCTTGATGGCATTCTTTTCAGCATATTCCTTTGTCACGAATCTGTACTTGAACCACTGTTCTGCCCAATAGCGTCGAATCCATTGGATTCGTGTCTTGCCCTGATTGTAATCCTCTTCAGGATCTGTCTTGTACAGCTCTGAGAGGTCATCGAGCAGATCTCTTGATGTTTCTCCTCGACGCTTTCTGCCACCCTTCCTTGCTGATTTCTCTGAAGCCATGAACTTTAAACTGAAAGGCTTCAATACGTTCAAAGGCTTCAAAGGTTTTCGCTTGCTGGACAAACAGGAACTGGCTTCGGGAGAATTTATGTGATGCTGTAAGTATTCTGCAAATGTATGCAGACTATGAGAACCAAGGGATTCTCCCACGAACATGTACCTGTGACAGCATTAAGGTGCGAGGGAAGGGGAAGAGGTCATATGCATTCTCAGAAGATTTTGAAGATAAATCAGTTTAGAAGACATTGACCTCATCGTGCGAAGACATTCACTCATAGATAAGGAGTTGGTTCCAGATTTGTATGAATCCACAGATCAGTACAAGTGAGGAATCTAACTACTTGTGAAGCATAAGTGAATATACTAGGCATGTTATGAGATGCGGTATGAAAGAGATCCAACTTTTGTGAATAGAAACTGCTTGTGGTAGAAAGTGATAAAGCTATAGGATCAAAGGGGCCGTAAAAAGGAAGTTTTATTTACCACACGAAGAACTGCTAGATGGAGTGGAAGAGGAGGCTGAGCAGTTCGATCTTCCGTGCCCTAACTTGGCGACGGAGGACACCTACGGCGACGGCGGAGAAGACGATGTCCGCGGTCGGCGTGAAGACGGCGTCGGAGAGGTTGCGGCAGCGAAGCGCTTCGTCGTCGGTGTCGTCGAGGCCTAGCGGTGGCGCTAGGGTTCGTGCGAGAGTGGAAGAAGAGATAATGACTGCTGTGAGGCGTGTATTTATAGGTACAGGGGCGGCACTACGTTATTACACAGGTGCCCCTGGCGATTCACATCTGAGGGACACGTGGCTGTCATGCAGCATATCGGGGGTTGTTCCACGTCCCACGCACGCCTGGATTATCGGGTGGTCGTTCCCACTTCTCTGGGTTTCAGGTTAAGGAATGAGCATTGAAAACGGACTTAATGTTTGTCTCTGTATCTTCTGCTGACAAGGACGCAGAGAAGACATTCAACAGTTTCAATAGAATGCATATGATTTGGAGAGATAGAGTTTGAGATAGAAAGCATAGAGAGGTTAGGGTCCGATCACATTCACTTAGTTCAAAAGATTCATCAAGAAGACATAGCTATAAGTGAATGCTGTAGAGGACAGAACACTAGTATATATATATATAATCAACATAGTGAAGATAATCATGAAGACATGTTGAGATTGAAGCCAAACCAAATGTGAAGACATAGCAAACGTAACGCCATGAGTGAAACACTTCAAACAGAACATTTGGTGGTGGCGTTACCCACCATATAGGAAGTATTAGACCCAGACACGACGCACAATTATCGTGGCGCTCCGAAGTCAAATTCCACATTGATGTATTCACACTTAGAATATATGTCTTCATTGATTGAAGATATACTTTACTTCGTGTGTTGCACATCCAAGTCATCAATATGCATAAGTGTTAGGATGCGTGCCTGATCACAGGACATTTGAGGATTCCAAGATATTTAGCTCACACCGTAACTTGCAAAATCTCTTCTCATCCAAGGGCTTGGTGAAGATATCTGCCAATTGCTCTTCAGTGTTGACGTGAATGATATCAATATCTTCCTTCACAACATGATCTCTGAGAAAGTGATGACGAATTTCAATGTGCTTTGTCTTCGAGTGCTGAACTGGGTTGTTGGCAATCTTGATGGTGCTTTCGTTGTCGCAGTAGAGTGGCACTTGCTTCAGATGAATGCCATAGTCCTTGAGTGTTTGCTTCATCCACAGAAGCTGAGTGCAGCAAGATCCAGCAGCAATGTATTCATATTCAGCAGTGGAGAAAGATACACAGTTCTGCTTCTTTGAAGACCAACATACAAGTGATCGTCCTAGAAAATGACATGTGCCTGATGTAGACTTGCGATCCACTTTGTCACCAGCATAATCAGTGTCCGAGAATCCAACCAGATCAAACTCTGAGCCCTTTGGATACCATAATCCTAGAGTTGGGGTGTGAGCCAAATATCAAAGAATTCGCTTCACAGCTAAGTGATGCGACTCCTTTGGTGCCGCTTGAAATCGAGCACACATGCAAACACTAAGCATAATATCTGGCCTAGATGCACATAGATAAAGCAAAGAACCAATCATGGAGCGGTATACCTTTTGATCGAACTCTTTACCATTGTCGTCAGGACCCAGATGATGCTTGGCTGGCATTGGCGTCGTGAAGCCTTTGCAGTCTTGCATACCAAACTTCTTCAGGCAATCTTTGAGATACTTCTCTTGAGATATGAAGATGCCGTTGCGTTGCTGTCGTATTCTTCAGGCAATCTTTGAGATACTTCAGCTCTCCCATCATGGACATCTGATATTGCTCTTGCATCATATATCCAAACTCTTCACTGTACTTCTGATTGGTGCAGCCAAAGATAATGTCATCCACATATATTTGGCACACAAACAGTTCACCATCATATGTCTTCGTGAAGAGAGTGGGGTCGAGGGAACCAGGTATGAAGCCTTTGCTCTTCAGGAAGTATTTGAGTGTGTCATACCAGGCCCGAGGGGCTTGTTTGAGGCCATACAGTGCCTTGTTGAGCTTGTATACCATGTCAGGATGTTTTGGATCTTCAAAGCAAGCGGTTGTGCAACATACACTTCTTCTTCAATATTGCCATTGAGAAAGGCGCTCTTCACATCCATTTGATATAGAAGTATGTTATTATGATTTGCATAGGCCAGCAGTATGCGTATGGCTTCAAGTCTAGCCACAGGAGCAAATGTTTCATCGAAGTCAATGCCTTCCACTTGAGTATATCCTTGAGCAACGAGACGAGCTTTGTTTCTGACAACTTGACCATGCTCATCTTGCTTGTTGCAGTATATCCATTTGGTGCCTATTATGTTGTGCTTCCGAGGGTCGGGACGCTTAACCAGTTCCCATACATTATTCAGCTCAAACTGTTGAAGCTCTTCTTGCATAGCTTGAATCCATTCAGGTTCCATGAAGGCTTCTTCAACTTTCTTGGGTTCTGTTATTGAGACGAATGCGAAGTGCCCACAAAAATCTGCTAGCCGAGTTGCCCTTGAACGAGTGAGCGGACCGGGTGCATTGATGCTATCAATTATTCTCTCAATCTGCACTTCATTGGCAACACGAGGATGTATAGGGTGAAGATTTTGCTCATGCTGATCATTGTCGTTGTTAGAGGGATTGTCTTCAAGGTGAGCATGTCTTCAGGTTGATCAGGTGCAGAGATGATAAGTTCCTCTTCAGGTTGAGCTTCAGAGGGTATGATTTCTCCAGTTCCCATTAGCTTGATTGATTCGCTGGATGGAACTTCATCTAGCACATTTGGCAGGTGTTCTCTTTGTGAACCGTTAGTCTCATCAAATCGCACATCCACTGTTTCAACCACTTTATAATGAAAGAGATTGAAGACTGTGTAGGAGTGCGAATCCTTTCCATATCCAAGCATAAAACCCTCATGTGCTTTTGGTGCAAATTTTGAAGTGTGATGTGGATCCTTGATCCAGCACCTGGCGCCAAATACTCTGAAGTAATTGACATTTGGCTTCTTGCCAGTAAGGAGCTCATAAGATGTCTTGTTCAGAAGCTTGTGAAGATAAACACGATTGATTGTATGGCATGCAGTATCAATGGCTTCAGGCCAGAATTTTCTTGGAGTCTTGTATTCATCTAGCATCGTTCTGGCCATCTCAATGAGTGTTCTGTTCTTGCGTTTGACGATGCCATTCTGCTGTGGTGTGTACGGAGCTGAGAATTCATGTGTGATGCCCAAAGTATCAAGATATGTATCAAGGCCAGTGTTCTTGAATTCAGTGACATTGTCACTTCTGATGTGCTTTATCTTGGCGCCATAGTTGTTCATTGCTCGATTGGTGAAGCGTTTGAAGACATCCTGCACTTCAGTCTTGTAGAGGATTATGTGCACCCAAGTATATCTAGAATAATCATCAGCAATGACAAAGCCATAGAGACAAGCAGTAGTAGTAAGAGTTAAGTAATGAGTGGGACCAAAAAGATCCATGTGGAGCAGTTCGAAGGGTCGAGTAGTTGTCATGATTGTCTTCGAGGGATGTTTGGCCCTCGTCATCTTTCCTGCTTCATAGGCACCGCATAAGTGATCTTTCTTGAACTTGACGCCCTCGATGCCTATGACATGCTTCTTCTTTGCAAGGGTGTGGAGGTTCCTCATGCTAGCATGCCCTAGCCTCCGATGCCAGAGCCAGCATTCTGAAGCTTTTGCTAGAAGACATACGGCAAGCTATGGTCCTGCTGAGAAATCTACCACGTACAAATCATCTTTCCGATACCCTTCAAACACTAGAGACTTGTCAGATTCCATTAGAACAAGGCAGCGATATTTTCCAAATATTATGATCATGTTCAAATCGCAAAGCATTGAGACAGACATTAAGTTGATGCCAAGGGATTCAACAAGCATGACTTTATCCATGTGTTGATCCTTTGAGATTGCAACTCTACCTAGACCCAGTACCTTACTTTTACCAGTGTCAGCAAATGTGATGTGACTCTTGTCGGATGGACGTAAGGTTGAGTCCATAAGAAGGCTTCTTTTGCCAGTCATGTGATTTGTACACATAATCCATTCTGAAGACGCTGGTGTCGTACCCTACAGTGCAGTTAGGGGGATAGGCTTCACGAAGAGAATTGTGAAGCAAAAACATTTGACGAACCAGTGGGTTATGAAAGCTTAGATCCAGATTAGGACTAATAGGGAGAGTAGCAAGCGATTCAGGAACGAAGTACATAGTAAGACCATTCGGGCATTTGATCTTGCGCCCTACAAGATGTTTAAGGTCCCCAGCAATAGCGTCAGACGATTTTGGTTTTCTGCTGGAGACCTTTCCCTGCAAAAGAGAGTTAAGCTTTCTTAGCCACCCACATCTTCAAGGGTGGCTTAGAAGCAATAAGTCTAAGTGCAGCGTCTGAGAACTTTGGCTTTGGAGCCCTAGCAAAAAGTCTTGCAGGCGGACAATAGTACTCATAAGAATAAGCAGAATAGTTCTTGGTCTTATGAACATGGTGGTTCGATGAACCGCGCTCATATTCATAGGCCTGAGTATGGTTTCCCTACATAACATTTGCGTTAGTGCGACTCAGGTGAGTCCTCTGTCTGTATGAAGCCTTTGGGCCGTATGAAGCCTGTGGTCTGGGGTTTGTCTTCTTCATCTGTGGTGTCATGACGACATTCACAGGAAGATTTTCCAAACACTTTTTCGGCACCCAGATCTTCTTCATAGGCGGTCCATTCCTGCAGTTAGTACCAATGTACCTGGCAAACACTTCACCATTCTGATTCTTAAACAGTTTATAGTTTGCATCAAAGGATTCATCAATGACAATAGGGTTAGCACAAGTGAAGCCAGATAGATTGGATGGATCTGCTGAAGGTTCCTTTGCAGCAACCCATGTGGTTTTGGGGTACTGCTTAGGTTTCCAGTAAGAGCCATCAGCATTCATTTTCCTTACGAACCCAACACCCTCTTTCCTAGGGTTTCAGTTCAGGATCTGTCTTTTGAGGACATCACATAGTGTCTGATGCCCTTTGAGATTTTTGTACATCCCTGTTTCAAGCAATGTCTTCAACCTAGCATTCTCATCAGCAATAGCAGTGGTATCCTCAGCAGAGGGGTTAGTTCCCACATCAACAGTTGAAGATATTGCAACAGTAGCAGCAGTAGAACATTCAGCAACAGAAGTAGCATTATCACGCTCAATGCATTTAAGACATGGTGGTTCAAATCCTTCCTGAGCGGAACTGATCTGTTTGGCGTGAAGTGACTCATTTTCTTTTTGAAGATCTTCATGAGCTGCTCTCAATTTCTCAAGATCTTGCTTCCTTTGAAGATAATCATAGGAAATCTTTTCATGAGTTGTTGAGAGCGTTTCATGACGACTTTCAAGTTCCTCATACTTAACGTAAAGATTTTTTATGTCTTCAATTAAGGACTCAGATCGAGTCATTTCAGCGCCCAACAGATCATCGCTTTTGTCTAACAGTTTTTGAATATGTTCCATGGCTTTCTGTTGTTCATTTGCAATTTTAGCAAGTGTTTTGTAGCTGGGTCTTGAACCACAATCAGAGTCATCGTCACTAGATGTTTGATAGTGATTAGTGCGTGTGTTTACCTTGGCACCGCGTGCCATGAAGCAGTAGGTAGGAGCAGAGTAGTCCTTGTCATTTGCATCGGTGTCGGTGGTGAAGTCATTATCTTCAGTGTTGAAGATGGACTTGGCAACGTATGCTCTAGCCAGACTTGCAATGCCAGAATCGGACTCCTCCTCAGACTCCACCTCCGCCTCCTCAGAAGCGGACTCCTCCTCTGAATCCATTTCCTTGCCAACAAACGCACGTGCCTTGCCAGATGAGCTCTTCTTGTGTGATGAAGACTTTGAGGAAGACTTGGAAGAAGACTTTGAGTATTTCTTCTTCTTCTTGTCGTCAGAGTCATATTCCTTGCTCTTCTTCTTCTTTCTGTTCTCATTGTCCCACTGCGGACACTCAGAGATGAAGTGGCCAGTTTTCTTGCACTTGTGGCATGTTTTCTTCTTGTAGTCATGAGCAGAAACTTCATCATTCCTTAAGCTTGATCGTGAAGACTTTCTGAAGCCTTTCTTCTTGGTGAATTTTTGGAACTTCTTCACAAGCATAGCAAGTTCCTTTCCAATGTCTTCAGGATCATCAGAACTGCTGTCAGATTCTTCTTCAGATGAGGAGACAGCTTTTGCCTTCAAGGCACGAGTTCGCCCATAGTTTGGACCGTAGATATCTGTTTTCTCAGAAAGCTAAAACTCATGTGTGTTGAGTCTCTCAAGTATGTCGGACGGATCGAGTGTCTTGAAATCAGGTCGTTCTTGAATCATCAGGGCTAGAGTGTCAAACGAACTGTCAAGTGATCTCAGTAGTGTCTTGACAACTTCATTCTTGGTGATCTTAGTAGCGCCGAGGGCTTGAATCTCATTTGTGATGTCAGTGAGTCGATCAAACGTGAGCTGGACATTCTCATTGTCATTTCGCTTGAAGCGGTTGAAGAGGTTGCGAAGGACACTGATTCTCTGATCTCTCTGGGTTGAGACGCCTTCGTTGACCTTGGAGAGCCAGTCCCAGACCAGCTTAGATGTTTCCAAAGCACTCACACGGCCATACTGTCCTTTGGTCAGATGACCACAGATGATATTCTTGGCAGTAGAGTCCAGTTGAACGAACTTCTTGACATCAGCAACAGTGACACCTTCTCCAGCCTTGGGAACGCTGTTCTTGACGACAGCCCATAGGTCGATGTCAATGGCTTCAAGATGCATGCGCATCTTATTCTTCCAGTAGGGATATTCAGTTCCATCGAAGACGGGACACGTAGTGGAGACTTTAATTATCCCTGCAGTCGACATAGCTAAAACTCCAGGTGGTTAAATTGAATCACACAGAACAAGGGAGTACCTTGCTCTGATACCAATTGAAAGTGCGTTATATCGTCTAGAGGGGGGTGAATAGGCGATTTTTATGAAAGTCTTCAAAACGTGGAAGTTTTGAAGACAAATGATAGAAATAAACCTATTACCGTGCAGCGGAAGGTAGACTACACTAGGCAAACCATAGTCAAGTATTCAATGGAGTGAGAGCACAATGACTAATAGCAGCAATGTAGTAAGGATCAGGTAGGAAGATATTATGAAGCCAAATAGAACACGTAGTCACTCAGTGAAGACAAAAGATAGTGCAATCATACAATGACTTCACAAAGAGTAACATTAAGTAAAGGGAAGGGAAGGATGAAACCAGTGACTCGTTGAAGACAATGATTTGTTGGACCAGTTCCAGTTGCTGTGACAACTGTATGTCTGGTTAGGGTGGCTAGGTATTTAAACCTGAGGACACACAGTCCCGGACACCCAGTCCTGAACACGCAGCTCAGGACACCCAGTCCTCACCGTATTCCCCTTGAGCTAAGGTCACACAGACCTCGCCCAATCACTCTGATAAGTCTTCAAGGTAGACTCCCAAACCTTCACAGACTTCGTTCACCAGCGATCCACAATGTCTCTTGGATGCTCAGAACGCAACGCCTAACCGGCTGGAGGATTCACAGTCCTCAAGTGTAATAAGTCTTCAGATCACACAGACAAGAAGACTTAAGTGATGCCTAATTCTCTTTGGCTCTGGGTTGTTAGGGCTTTATCCTCACAAGGAATTCTCTCTCAAAGGCTTCGAGGTGGGTTGCTCTCAAACGACAAATGTCGTACTCTAACTCTGAGCAGCCAACCGTTTATGGTTGTAGGGGGTGGGCTATTTATAGCCACTAGGCAACCTGACCTAATTTGTCCGAAATGACCCTGGGTCACTAAGGAACTGACACGTGTTCCAACGGTCAGATTTCAAACTCACGCGGAAACTTTACTTGGGCTACAAGCAAAGCTGACTTGTCCGACTCTGGACAAGATTCGCTCTCATCGTCTTCACTCGAAGACATAGGTTTTGGTTAAGCATCACTACAGTCATTCTGACTGGTTCTCTTGGACCCCACTTAACAGTACGGTGGTTCCTATGACTCAACAAAGAAGAAAAAGAACTACGAAAGATCCAAGTCTTCGAGCTCCATAGGCTTCATGCGATGTCTTCTCTTGTCATAGTCTTCAATGTGAATATCTTCATATACCACCTTTGACATCAATGTCTTCATACATTTTTAGGGGTCATCTCTGGTAGGAAAACCGAATAAATGAGGGACTTCTACCTGTGTTATCCTGCAATTCTCACAAACACATTAGTCCCTCAACTAGATTTGTCGTCAATACTCCAAAACCAACTAGGGGTGGCACTAGATGCACTTACAATTAGACACTAAATCCTTCAATGAGCTTGCAAAATGCTCGCATTAGATCCCTCATTAGACACTACATGTTCATCACTAGGAGCATGTAAAATGTTTGCATCAAATCCTTCATTAGCAGTCTGTTCATTAGACACTTCAGGCTCAAGAACAACATGAGCTTGTATGTTTTCACTAGAAACTTGATTAGATACATCAGATTCAGTCAGTTCAGTATTGATTGGGGGAGTTATAAAATAAGTAGAAATTGGTTTCATTTTCTCATAGATTCCCTACATACAAGCAGTTTTACAACACCGTTAGGTTTAACTATTGGCCAGAAATTTAAGAGTTGAATTAGATATAATCAGGGATGTGATGTACCTACTCGTTGCGCATGCTACTCTTGCAAGCTGCGACTGTCCATTTGCGCAAGCTCGATGCCATGCCCGTGCTGCCGCCGCTGCCTCCCACGCAGGCTACACCCAGGGTTGGATCTTCATCTTCTTGTCCTTCTGTTCGCTTGAAGCCCGGCGACCGCCCTCCAACGAGGGCGCGAGGAAGTGTTGTGTCGGTCTGTCCAGCGGTGGCTAGGTTAGGAGCGAACCAGACTGGAGGCTAGAGCGAATGAATTGGGATTTTTCCTGCTGTTGATCAATATGGGAGGCGCTCGTTTGGGCCGCGAGCCTGCTATAGGGCCTGCCTTGCACTTATGTTATTGGCCCATCCAAATTAAAACATTTTTCTTCATTTTTTACATTGCCTGCTCGTGCGTTGGGACGAACAAAACTAGCATGGGCCAACCTGGACGACTCAAACTAAGTGCACACTTTCCAGCCACCTGAGGCGGCCGTCCATACCAGCCCATATGGTGGCGTCGCCCCTTTTTGCGTGTATGATTGGATAGTGAAAAATATTCCAGTGGCGCTTTTGATTTACCCACAGAATGGTTGAATTGCTTGTTTCTATGAACTGAGTTCGCCAATAATGTGAAGGATGCCAGTGTTTTCATCCTATTGTAGATTGCTTAGATCTCGATATGCCAAAAGTAATCGCATGAAATATACAGTAAAAGTCAGTGTGATGTGTTTGGCTACAACTAGCCTGACTACACGTCCTCATATAACATATCAAGGACACACCATCTTACCAGATTAACCATTCGACTTACCCATGCAGTGTGGGAAGAAAGAAGTATTGGGACTGCGTATCCAAGCAATTGATGCCATGGACTCCTTCGTACAACCTTGTAAGCGAAAAAGAAGTTGCAGTGTGCCTGTACAAAGAACTAGCGTAAGTTCAGTTACCTGCTTCTCGGAATTTTAGTTAGCCACTTATTGCAAAATTGTTCAATTACGTTGCTTGGCTTAATTTAGTTTGCTACTGATTACATAATGGCACAGCCTGTTAATCAAATTGTAGACTGCGCCTATCTATGTGTTTGATACTTACTGTTAAGAATTACCTGTTTGCCTTAACTTAAATATCTACTTGTTTGTTTAACTGCTTTGTTGCTGCAATAGCGGGTTACAATGATGTTAATAACTACTTTTCAGCATCCAATTGAAACTCTTTAATTCCTTGTTTGTTTAACTGGTTTGCTGTTATAACTCCCAGTTGAGATGTTTTGCTAACTTCAACTTTTCTGAATCCAATCGGAACTTTAATGGCAAAACAGGTTAGCCCAAGATCAAAGAGTGAGGTCCCCATGGACGTTGCATCATCCCATAGTAGTGGCACCGGCCCAATTGTGCATTATGAATTGCTAACTGCTGATGCTCTAGAGGCTAAACTAGTGGTAGAAAGAGATTCTACTTCTGCACTTAGAGATGAAGTTGACATGTTGAGGAAGCAAACAGCACAATCACAAGCAGTACTCAAGACAACCATTAAATATTTGGTGGATTTCAAAATGAAGCAAGCTGAGACTGACCAGATTGTTAAGGTCCTAAAGGAAAAAAGGAAATTAAATTCCTACTTGGTAAATCATAGGTGAAATGTTCTTTCCATAGTTGAATAACCTTTGTGTTGTCTGTTCATGTAATCAATCAAACCATTTGTTTTAGAGATCATGTAATAATTGTTTTTTTTTGTTTTTTGTTTGTAATTTTATTTGAGCACAACTCTGTATTAATTGATAAGATTCGGAGAAATTTCATTTGGATTGCTGTGCCAGACCTACAAATATGCCAATCGGGCTGAATGTGCATTCAGCAATAGTAGTATAGATGGACCATAAGTGGCACGCATCGGAAAGGTCCAAGATGCTGGCTAAAAAAAGGATGATGTTGTAGCCAAAAAAAGTACAGCGGCATGGCTTATGTATGTTAGTTGATATTATTGATCCATATACTTTATAAGTGTTTATATGTCTATTAGTTCCATACATTCTTGGTTGATTGACTCGGTATTTGAATCTTGACACATCGCTTGTGTACATATCTAAATGGGAGTACACATTATGCTGCGTGTGACATTTGAGTTGGACATGAAGTGTTCCAAATATTCGAATTCACCTTAAAGTGGATTCTAGTTTCTGAATTTGAGTATCGGCATTTGTAAACCATATTCATATATGACAGTGGAATACATCTTTGTCGTCCTTTTGAAGATATATAAAAACACATAGAATGATTTATAAAGATTCATATAGGAATACAAAATGGACTCAAATTTAGTTGCCAGGGTAAACGTGGATGCTTATTGTCCCAAAATTCAAAAGAAACAGCAAAATGTCCACTCCCACATCGGCTGCCCGAAGCCAAGTGGTTGGGAGATGGAAATTACTGTCTACCCATTACACGGACAATCCATCGGCCCGATTTCCACTGCTCTAAATAGGGGTAGGTTAGTAACTTCAATTAGACGTGACACGACCGCCTCTGAGCCCATTCCGACACAGTGGGCGTCAAACATGGGCGGCAAAACTCATCTGATTCAAGCTCGTCCGAAAGACCTCTGTTTCTCCCTCCATTCCCCATTCATACACGGTGGGCGGAAAAACACCCTCTCCTTGTCCGAAATAGATGTAGGCTAATATTTTAAATAGGGGCAGATGTGTAACTTCCATTAGACGTGACACAACCGCCCTACCTGTCAGCCCCGTTCATACACCGTGGGTGCCAACCGTGGGCGGCAAAACACCATCTCCTCGCCCGAAATAGTTACCGACAAATATTTGGGAGATGCGATATTACCGTCCTATCCCCAACCGACGAGACATCCAAATTTGAAACGGGGGATAAGTTCGTAACTTTCCTATATTTCAGACAGGCGCATCCCAAAAACATGGTTCCCCATACCTCTCCCTCCATTTTCCCATTCATACACCGTCAGCGCTAGAACACCCCATTCCCACACGAGCCTCCGTCCGCCATCCCATCCATCACCGCCGTCCTCCACCACATCCATCGCCACCGTCCTCCACCATGCCAGAGCGCCTACCAAGACCGCGTCGTCCACTGCTAGAGATGGACGTTTCTCATCCACGGCGACGGACCAATAGCCTTGCATCGCGTCCTCTCGCTTCATCGGCACCGTCGTCCTCTTTGCCAGGGCCGCTCACACGACCTTCTCTTCCACCGCAACGGGACTTATCCCCCGATGCACCCGTCTACCATCGCAGATCTGCTTCAACGCCACCGACAGCCATCGCACCCCCGATGCCTACATGGCGCTGCAAGAGAGGTGGTACTTCATATCTCCTCAACTTTTTGATCTCAACCAGAAAATAGATCTTAACTTGGTTACTCTACCTTCTTTTCAGCTCTTAGAATTTAGTTCTTAGTTCGAAGCAAACAATGGATGCTAAATATCATTTCTCCGGTTTACAGCTTCAAATCTGCCATGGCACAGCCATAATACGGTTTAATTGATCATGTTGGTTCCGTGGTGGTTTCTTTAATAGAACAAAGGGGAAACCCTCTTTTGCTAAAAAATATATGCTTAGAGTTTCCCCCTTTTATGATCACTATACGATCAGAATACATGCTTCGTGACATAATAACACTGCTCCACCCATCAAGCTAAACAAGCTTAGTTGTTCAAATACGAATCTGATATTATTAAAATAGAGTTGTTTAATTGGTCAGCTAAATGTTCCTAAATTAGTTTTGAAAATGCATGTTCGCCGCTCGGGTGTGTATCTCTGTGTGTGGTATGGTCAGCACGGTTGGGGAGGTGAACTTTGCATATGCAGGGGTTTATAGGGAGACACTCTCCGAGTTGAAACCGCAATGCATTCCATAGATAATCTGACTACCTTTTATGTTTTCATGAATCTCAGATTCTGAACAGCATCATAATGATTATGAGCTTGTGCGCATGAAAAGAATAAAGCAGAACAATGTCATGGTTGTCAAACTTGGCATTAAGGGACTGAAATCAAGTCTGGATGCAATGCAATGCAAACACTCTCCACCTACAGATTCATGCTCAGAATATGATCCTAACAGTGATTCTGAGCTAGAGGGAGACCTAACTCAATGTAGCTCCCTAGTGGAGGAGTCAGAGGAAGATGCCCTATCTTATTCACCCATCAAGGTACTTGCTCTAACTTTGCAAGGTTACATTGCTCGCACATATCTTGCAACTGATGCTTTGCATTGCTTCTACTTTGTTAAACTACCATTAGCTTAGTTTACACATCGTGTATGTGAATACGCCCTGCCTATCCATTTTTAGTACATATTCCATCTGTCATCATACCATATTTATCCATTCAAATGATGTTCTTGTGTATCAGACGTTCAAAAGGAAGAGGGTGATTGCTGATCATGGAGGAGCACAAGCAAAGTATTTGGAAAAGGTAGTGGCACCTGATAAATCAAATAGCCCATTAGGTGTAGTTGCAATATCACCTGACCCACAAAATACCCCAACTCTAGCAGACTCTAGCCCTACCTCACTAGTCATTTCTGATGCCCCAACTCAGCAGACCCCAACTACAGCAAACAGTATGATTATGCCAGTTGACATAGCACCAACTGTACGACGCAAAACCCCCATTCCAGCAAAGAGTACACAAAATCTAGTTGCCAAATCCCTTTTCGAACCAGAGAGAGCCCCAATTACAGCAAATAGGACCCCTGTTCCACTTCTTCCCAGTTTAGAAGATGAAGCTTATGTTGTTGTCAGGAACTTTGTGCGCATCTTTCCTTCATGGAAAGATTATACCGCAGACACAGAACAATTTCC
Organism: Triticum aestivum; assembly: GCF_018294505.1. Taxonomy (NCBI): domain Eukaryota; kingdom Viridiplantae; phylum Streptophyta; class Magnoliopsida; order Poales; family Poaceae; genus Triticum; species Triticum aestivum. Next base: position 49,946,951 of record NC_057809.1, on the reverse strand, counting down.
AGTCTTCCTCCGCAACTTACGCGTAAGTAATGTACTAATGTTATTCATGGTGATTACTGCATATGTTTCTGCTGACAGAAGACACAAGATTTCATTCTTTTAAATAGGAGAGGCGCAAACTGGATTGTGATGACGAGCAAGAGTTGGTTGCGCTTTTCAAGCACTCATTGATGAAGTATCGTTCCTACCTGAGGCAAGCGCACTTCGAGGGCAAGCCTCTGAACGAAATTTCTGTGAAGTCTCCGGTGCTAAATTTATCCGACGATGACTGGAATAATCTTGTTACACATTGGTCTCGGCTGCAGCGTAAGGTACTGTCTATGATATCACATCACAATTTGAACTACATTTCTGCATTTGCCTTAATGTCTCACTTGTACAAAAACTGTTAGCAGAAGAACATTCGTTCTCAAGGGACCATAGAATCTCGCAACTATACTGCACACTGCATTGCTCTTGTGAGTACCTCTTGCCCTGTATGACCATACGTACTTTCATAGCTGTTTGATTATGTAGCATCACTGCACATGTTAGCCTCGTAATCGTCCATTTGGTGGACATTATAAGATCTGTATGGACTCTTACATAAATTTACAATCAACCCAATGCTTTTGAAGAGGTTTAGCTCTGCAGTCCTCTTATAAGGACTGAACGTGGTCTATCATTGTACTTACACTAACAGCTACTCCCTCCGTCCCATAATATAAGAACGTTTTGTACAATACACCAGTGTTCAAAACACTCTTGTATTATGGGAAGAGGGGTTGGTTCATTTTGTAGCATTCTGCATCTTATCTCCCTCGCCCACCATTTACTAAAAAAGATTAGATCTATATTTAATCTTACCAACAAGTAGAATACACAGACAATGCCAGTGCAGAAGTGTAGCCCATTGCTCTTGTCAGTACATTTCGTCCTGTAACGCTTGTACTTCCAGGGATTGGTAGTTGATTATGTAGCATCAATCTGCATCTTATCCTCATTATCCTCTATCCCTTCCAGTATTATCATATCGATAATTACTCTCTACAAAATGTAGAGTACAGGCAATGCTTATGAAGAAGATTATGTGCTGAAATTCTTGAGTTATCCTTCCCTTGCCATGGAGAAGGGCATTATAAAGCCAGTGTTAACTGTTAATGTAAGTCAGTCCTTCTAAAGCCTTTATCCTCAACTGCTTTTTAATTTGCTCATACTCCCTATCGTTTACTGCTGTTTAGTTTGTTGTTTCTACCAAAATGCATGTTCGTAAGAACCGTAAGTTCTAAGTTTTACTTGTAAAACCAAATTCCTTATTCATATCATGCACATTACTTAATACTCCCTATATGTATGCTTGTTTTGTGGATCTATAATCCAGTGTGTGGTGAAGCAGCCCACGTTTGCACCTTGTCATCTCCTGTTTTATCTTACTGATGTGGCTAATGATATGAACAACATGCCATGCACATTATCCAAAATAGATACAATGATTTTCTTTGCCCTTCATCTATGCTTGTTATGTTGACATGGTAATCTAGTAGTGTGGTGAAGCTCCCCGCATTATGAACAATGCCAAATTATGCTATTGATATTTTGAACATACTCTTTATTTTCTGATTTGAAATTGGATAGAATTGACAGAACAGTTATCATCTTTATTTATACACGTGCAAAACCTGTCATCTCTCTGCTTTGTTTCAGGGTGATATGCCTGATGGCATGCACAAGTCTGCTGAAGGTTGTGAGACAAACCCAACAAATATTGTAGCAAAGAAGGCAAAACATCTTGAAGATAGCGAGACAACCCCAAAGTCTTGTCTTGATGCAGTGTTCAGGTTACTTGAGACTAACAGTCAGACAAGCTCACAAAATTCGATGTCTGAATCAGTTCGACTTCTTCAGTCCCAAGTTCTAGCAGAAAGGCATTCTGCAACTCAACTTCGACTTGAAGTCCTATCTCTAAGAAAGATTGCGCAGAACACCAATGAGAACCTCATCGCTAAACAGCTACACCTGGAAGCTATGAGCGACATGCTAGGCCGGTCTCACAGCCTTGCTCAGCAGCTTGCGCAGCAGTTCCCTCGCAAGGCTAACCTTTCTTGAACTGTCTTGGAAGTGGTCTCGGTTCAGTATTATTTTGTTACGCTGCAATGGTGCCCAGTTTTTGTAATCTGCTTCTTCATTGCGCTTTATGATCACTGGTGGCGAACTTTGATGCCCAGTGGATGTAATATACCTTAAATCCTTTATTGTGTAGTGTAGGTTTATTCTTAGTTATTATGTCGTAATTTCTTTATTGTATAGAGTAGGTTTGTTCTTAATTCCTACTAGTTACGCAGCAGCCCGAAATGAACCCCGGCCCATGATTGTGCGAATCAAATCATGGGCTTTTAACAAGCCAAAATTGTCTGGATCCTTGTTTGGCCCAATTAGATATCGGCTGCGAGCAGGCCGGATGCAAACCGGGCCGTAGTTAGGCCCAACTATATGACGGGCTTTTAACAGGCCGAAATTAATATAGGGCCGAAATGTTAAACGGGGCCCTTAACAGGCCAAAACTAATATCAGGCCAAATCACTAAGTGGGCATTTAGCAAGTGGGCCCAAAAGCATAGTGTCCAGTTGATGGGCTGAATCTGATATGGGCCATAATTGAGCCCAAAGCCTCTTAAAGGGTCGGACCTGATCCGGGCCGTAATTTGGCCCAGAACGTGGTAGGCTTTTAACGGGCCGGATCTCATATGGGCCACTATTAGGCCCGGAGCGTGGCAGGCCATTAATGGACCGGATCAAATATGGGCCGACATTTGGCCCAAAACATGGCAGCCAGTTAATGGGCCGGCCTACTAGGGTCCTCAAAATCTTGTGGGCCTACAGCTGGGCTGGCCCATTAATGTCGGCGAAATCTCGTGGGCCTTTAGCTGGGCCAGCCCATTATGACCCGCAAGAATCTTGTGGGCCTTTACCTGGGCCGGCCCATTATGGCACACAAAAATCTTGTGGGCCTTTACCTGGGCCGGCCCATTATGGCCCGCAAAATCTTGTGGGCCTTTAGCTGGGCCAGCTCATTATGGTCCGCAAAATCTCATGGGCCTTTAGCTAGGCCGGCCCATTATGATCCGCAAAATCTTGTGGGCCTCTAGTTGGGCCAGCTCATTTAAACTTGTTGGGCCGTGCCATGTGTCGACGTATCATAGGCGCCTTCTGTCCAGTGAGTGGATGACATCTGTCCCGACGATGAGCCGACACGTGTTTCCTCTAGCCAATGATGATTTTACACGTGGAAAATCCCCATTGGTCGGGGCTGTTAACGGGTTATCGGATACAAAACCCGACCCGATAGCTTAACGGTGTTCCATTACGGTGGATGCCACGTGTCGGTCACCCTTGACGAAAGCACTTCTGTGATGCGCGATTTATCGTCATGGAAGTGGACACTTCCGTGATGATAATTTTGGTAATGTCATGGAACACTTCTACGACAGCACAGGTATGACTATCTTGATTCTGTCATAAATTTGTCATGGATGTACATGCATGACAAAAAAAGCGACCTACTGTGACAAACACGTATCATCACGGAAGTGTATTTTTTTTGTAGTGCGTGATATCCCATTGTCACCACAGATAAGCACGACAAGACATACATCAAGTGTTCTCATATCCTTAAAGACTCAATATGATAAGATAACTTCAAAGGGAAAACTCAATCCATTACAAGAGAGTAGAGGGGGAGAAACATCATAAGATCCAACTATAATAGCAAAGCTCATGATAAATCAAGATGTATCACCTCAAGAACACGAGAGAGAGAGAGAGAGATCAAACACATAGCTACTGGTACATACCCTCAGCCCCGAGGTTGAACTACTCCCTCCTCGTCATGGAGAGCGCCAGGATGATGAAGATGGCCACCGGAGAGGGATTTCCCCTCCGGCAGGGTGCCGGAACGGGTCTAGATTGGTTTTCGGTGGCTACGGAGGCCTTTGGCGGCGGAACTCCCGATCTATTCTGCTCCTCAAAATTTTTAGGGTATATGGGTATATATAGGAGGAAGGAGTACGTCGGTGGATCTCCGGGCTGTCCACGAGGCAGGGGGCGCGCCTAGGGGGGTGGGCGCCCCCCACCCTTGTGGGCAGCCCGGGACTCTCCTGGTCCATCTCCGATACTCCATGGGCTTCTTCTGGTCCAAAAATAAGTTCCGTGAAGTTTCAGGTCAATTGGACTCCGTTTGATTTTCCTTTTCTGTGACACTCTAAAACAAGGAAAAAATAGAAACTGACACTGGGCTCTAGGTTAATAGGTTAGTCCCAAAAATCATATAAAATAGCATATAAATGCATATACAACATCCAAGGTTTATAATACAATAGCATGGAACAATCAAAAATTATAGATATGTTGGAGACGTATCACCCTCTCTCTCCCCTCAGGTCCACTAAGGCCCAATACTTCCTCGGGGGGTTCCGGTAACCCCTCCGGCACTCCGGTTTTCTCTGAAACCATCTGGAACACTTCCAATGTCCGAATATAGACGTCCAATATATCAATCTTTACGTCTCGACCATTTCGAGACTCCTCGTCATGTCCGTGATCACATCCGGGACTCCAAACTACCTTCGGTACATCAAAACACTAAAACTCATAATACCGATCGTCACCGAACTTTAAGCGTGCGGACCCTACGGGTTCGAGAACAATGTAGACATGACCGAGACACGTCTCCGGTCAATAACCAATAGCGAAAAATGGATGCTCATATTGGCTCCTACATATTCTACGAAGAACTTTATCGGTCAAACCGCATAACAAAATATGTTGTTCCCTTTGTCATCGGTATGTTACTTGCCCGAGATTCCATCGTCGGTATCTCAATACCTAGTTCAATCTCGTTACCGGCAAGTCTCTTTACTCACTCCATAATACATCATCCTGCAACTAACTCATTAGTTACAATGCTTGCAAGGCTTATAGTGATGTGTATTACCGAGTGGGCCTAGAGATACCTCTCCGACAATCGGAGTGACAAATCCTAATCTCAAAATACGCCAACTCAACAAGTACCTTCGGAGACACCTGTAGAGCACCTTTATAATCACCCAGTTACGTTGTGATGTTTCGTAGCACACAAAGTGTTCCTCCGGTAAATGGGAGTTGCATAATCTCATAGTTATAGGAACATGTATAAGTCATGAAGAAAGCTATAGCATCAAACTAAACGATCAAGTGCTAAGCTAACGGAATGGGTCAAGTCAATCACATCATTCTCCTAATGATGTGATCCCGTTAATCAAATGAAAACTCATGACTATGGTTAGGAAACATAACCATCTTTGATCAACGAGCTAGTCAAGTAGAGGCATAGTAGTGACACACTGTTTGTCTATGTATTCACACATGTATTTTGTTTCCGGTTAATACAATTCTAGCATGAATAATAAACATTTATCATGATATAAGGAAATAAATAATAACTTTATTATTGCCTCTAGGGCATATTTTGTAACACCCCGGATATGACTTTCCCAATATGTACTCCAACTCTTGCCGTTTTCGGCGTTAAGTTATTTTATTTTTCTCGGGTTCAGGTTTTGTCTCCGTGTGTTCTTATCATTGTCATGCATCTCATATCATGTCATCATGTGCATTACATTTGCATACGTGTTCATCTCATGCATTCGAGCATTTTTCCCGTTGTCCGTTTTGCATTCCGACGCTTCGCTCTCCTCCGGTGGTCATTTCTACTTTTCTTTCGTGTGTGGGGATTAAACATTTCCGGATTGGACCGAAACTTGCCAAGCGGCCTTGGTTTACTACCGGTAGACCGCCTGTCAAGTTTCGTACCATTTGGACTTCGTTTGATGCTCCAACGGTTAACCGAGGGACCGAAAAGGCCTCGTGTGTGTTGCAGCCCAACACCCCTCCAAGTTGGCCCAAAACCCACCAAAACCCTCTCCATCATCTAGAGTGTTCGATCACGATCACGTGGCCGAAAACCACACCTCATTTGGACTCTCCTAGCTCCCTCTATGCCTATATATAGACCCCTTCCCCGAAATCCGGATCTCCCTCGTCCGAAACCCTAAAAATATCTCCTCCGCCGCTGCCAGACATGTCCGGACGGAGTCGGACGTTGTCCGCCGCCGCCACCGACCAACCTCGGCTCCCCACGTGTCCCAGGGAGAGCCCCACTTCGCCGCCGACCGCGAGGGCC
>NC_057809.1:49928340-49940192 GCF_018294505.1 Triticum aestivum | reverse complement strand
CGCCGGAGCAAGCCGCTGCGCCACCTCGTCAGTCCGGCGACCGCCCGTGCCCCGCCACCACTCTACCGACCACGCCGGCTCCGGCGAGCGCCGCCCGCTGCCATCCACCGCTCCGGCAAGCCCGCAGACGACTCCAACGAACAGTGATTCCGGCGAGTGCCTCGAAGTCCGTGCAGATCTGAGATCCGAAATCTCGGTTGACTTTTTGCCCGAAACCCTAGTTCATATTGCCCTGTTCATCATGCTATAACTCCGCATCCGTAGCTCCGTTTTTGGCATATAGCATATCAAAATGTCCGTCTCAGAGAGCACATCATTTCATCTCATTGCATCATTTTCATTTGAGTTCATCTTGATGCCCGAAATGCTGTTAGAAGAGTGCTACTTGAGTTAATTGTCAGATCTGCTGCCCCATTTAGATATTTGTCATTTTTGCCATGATTAATGTGTGCATGATATGCCCCTGAGCTCTATGTATGTTTTGTTAAGGGTTTTGCCATCTTTCCAGAGGTGCAACCCATGTATTTTTGTGATGTGTGTGGTGACTAGCACAAGCTTGCAAAGTGAGGCACTTGGCAATGCTGATTTCAGGGACTTAGCATTTCCACTAAGTCCTTGATCTGTTTTTCTCATGATGCCATATGTTCATGTTGTTTCCTAGTGATCCGTGCCTCTTTTGAGGATGATCAGTAAGGATGTTTTGTTAATCTTCTAGTGCTCTATCCATCCATGTCTTTGTTTGCAATTATGGAGCACCCTAGCTTGAGTCAATCGAGCTCTACTTTTGCTATTTCGTGAATCTTGCAGATTGTCTACTTGTTAGCGATTTTGCCGATGATGTTGTAGTTGATCCGTGCATGCTATGCTATTGTTCTTGCCATGTCTAGCTTGCATTTTATGTATTTTTGATGGGTCTATGCTTAGATTATCATGACTTGCTCCGTAATGAGTGCATCAAGCTCGTAAACATGCCTACTTGATATCTATTTTCAGCATGCTCCAGTTTTCACTAAGTCTGAGAACTGATTATGTTTTTGCCATGTTCACATGCTTGCAATTGTATTTTCTGATCCCTTTTGGCTCAAGGTCACTAAGGGACTTTTGTTAAGCTCTTTAAGTAGCTCCATGCCATGCTTTACTTTGCCATGTTCAGGTCCTATAGCATATAGTTTTCATGCTCCGAAGAGTGCTATCTGATCTGAAATTCCAGACAAGTGTTAATTTCACTAAGTCTGAGATCTGTTTACCATATGCATTTTTGCCATGCTTGTTTGAACCTGTTAATGGATGAATTGGCCATAGCTCAGTGCTAGAATTTTGTTAAGCATCATGAATGCACCCTGCCATGTATTTTGTTGCCATGTTTGGGTGCTGTAGCATGTTCATCTTGTTGCATTTAGATGGCTACTTGCTGTAAATCGCAGACCGGTGTCATATTTGAATCGCTTGCCATTTCCTAACCGTAGCTCCGATTCCGACGTTCTTTATATCGTTTTCAAGCTATTTCATCTCATCTTTCCAGTGGCACACTTGGATTTCCAAGTTTAGGCCAGGTTCATTCATTCCTTGTCACATCTTGCATATGCATCCCGCATCGCATCCCGCATAGCATACCATGTTTGCTTCATATTGTTTGATCCTTGCACTCGGTTGATTGTGTCCTTGTTGCTTGTTTGTCTTGTTTGGGTAGAGCCGGGAGACGAGTTCGCTAACGAGAAGCCCGTTGAGTTTGCTTTCGAGGATCCAGTCAACTCTGACAACTTTGCAGGCAAGACGATCATACCCTCGAAATCACTACTATCTTTGCTTTGCTAGATGCTCGCTCTTTTGCTATGCCAATGCTATGATGCCTACCACTTGCTTTCAAGCCTCCCAAATTGCCATGTCAAACCTCTAACCCACCATGTCCTAGCAAACTGTTGATTGGCTATGTTACCGCTTTGCTCAGCCCCTCTTATAGTGTTGCTAGTTGCAGGTGAAGATTGGAGACCGTTCCTTGTTGGAACATTATTTACTTGTTGGGATATCATTATATTGCCATGTTATCTTAATGCATCTATATACTTGGTAAAGGGTGGAAGGCTCGGCCTCTCGTCTAGTGTTTCGTTCCACTCTTGTCGCCCTAGTTTTCATCATATCGGTGTTATGTTCCCGGATTTTGCGTTCCTTACGCGGTTGGGTTATAATGGGAACCCCTTGACAGTCCGCCTTAAATAAAACTCCTCCAGCAATGCCCAACCTTGGTTTTACCATTTGCCACCTAGCCTTTTCCCTTGGGTTTCGCGGACTCAAGGGTCATCTTGTTTTAAACCCCCCGGGCCAGTGCTCCTCTGAGCGTTGGTCCAACCTAGAGCACCGTGTAGGGCCGTCCCTTGGCAACTTGGGTTACGTTGGCTCCCGTACGCTTAGTTTATCCGGTGTGCCCTAAGAACGAGATATGTGCAGCTCCTATCGGGATTTGTCGGCACAGCGGGTGGTGTTGCTGGACTTGTTTTACCATTGTCGGAGTTGTCTTGAAGAACCGGGATACCGAGTCTGATCGGAATGTCTCGGGAGGAGGTCTATTCCTTCGTTGACCATGAGAGCTTGTCATGGGCTAAGTTGGGACTCCCCTACAGGGATTTGAACTTTCGAAAGCCGTGCCCGCGGTTATGGGCAGATGGGAATTTGTTAATGTCCGGTTGTAGATAACTTGAACCTTAACTTAATTAAAATGAATCAACAGTGTGAGTTACCGTGATGGCCTCTTCTCGGCGGAGTCCGGGAAGTGGACACGGTGTTGGAGTAATGCTTGCCGTAGGTTTGCCCTCTTTAGTTATGCGTTCGCGCTTTGCCTCCTCTTCTCGCTCTCATTTGTGAACAGGATAGCCACTATATATGCTAGTCGCTTGCTGCAGCTCCACATATTTTACCTTGCCTTACCTATAAGCTTAAATAGTCTTGATCGTGAGGGTGCGAGATTGCTGAGTCCCTGTGGCTCACAGATTACTATTACACCAGATGCAGGGCCTGATGATTCTGCTCCAGGTGACGCGCTCGAGCTCAAGTGGGAGTTCGACGAGGACTCTCGATGATACTACATGTCTTTCCCTGATGATCAGTAGTGGTGCCCAGTTGGGGTGATCGGGACCGTGTCGCATGTTGGGTTATCTTTTATTTTGGCGCCGTAGTCGGGCCATGAGTGTTTGAATGATGTAATGTTATTTATGTACCTTGATTGACGTGGCAAGTGTAAGCCAACTATGTTATCTCCCCTTTTATTATCTATATATTACATGGGATGTTGTGAAGATTACCTAACTTGCGACATATGCCTTCAATGCGATTATGCCTCTAAGTCGTGCCTCGACAAGTGGGAGATATAGTCACATCGAGGGTGTTACATATTTCCTTCACATTCACCCTTGAAGAGTGGTCTATTTTTGTTGAATCTCGATAGTAGTGATACACATATTCATAATGTTGAAACCAAAAGATGCAGAGTTGATAATGATAGTGCAACTTATTTGTGGCACTGCCATTTGGGTCATATTGGTGTAAAGCGCATGAAGAAACTCCATATTGATGGACTTTTGGAATCACTTGATTATGAATCACTTGGTACTTGTGAACCATGCCTCGTGGGCAAGATGACTAAAACGCCATTCTCCGGAACTATGGAGCGAGCAACAGATTTGTTGAAAATCATACATACTGATTGTGGTCCAATGAATATTGAGGCTCGTGGCGGGTGTCATTATTTTCTCACCTTCACAGATGATTTAGGCAGATATGGGTATATCTACTAAATGAAACATAAGTCTGAAACATTTGAAAAGTTCAAAGAATTTCAGAGTGAAGTGGAAAATCATCGTAACAAGAAAATAAAGTTTCTACGATCTGATCGTTGAGGAGAATATTTGAGTTACGAGTTTGGTCTACATTTGAAACAATGCAGAATGGTTTCACAACTCACGCCACCCGGAACACCACAGCATAATGGTGTGTCCGAATGTCGTAATCGTACTTTAGTAGATATGGTGCGATCTATGATGTCTCTTACTGATTTACCGCTATCGTTTTGGGGTTATGCTTTAGAGACGGCTGCATTCACGTTAAATAGGGCACCATCAAAATCCGTTGAGACGACGCCTTATAAACTATGGTTTGGCAAGAAACCAAAGTTGTCGTTTCTTAAAGTTTGGGGATGCGATGCTTATGTGAAAAAGCTTCAACCTGATAAGCTCGAACCCAAATCGAAGAAATGTGTCTTCATAGGATACCCAAAGGAAACTGTTGGGTACACCTTCTATCACAGATCCGAAGGTAAGACATTCGTTGCTAAGAACGGATCCTTTCTAGAGAAGGAGTTTCTCTCGAAAGAAGTGAGTGGGAGGAAAGTAGAACTTGATGAGGTAACAGTACCTGCTCCCTTATTGGAAAATAGTTCATCACATAAACCGGTTCCTGTGACTCCTACACCAATTAGTGAGGAAGCTAATGATGATGATCATGAAACTTCAGATCAAGTTACTACCAAACCTCGTAGGTCAACCAGAGTAAGATCTGCACCAGAGTGGTATGGTAATCCTGTTCTGGAGGTCATGTTGCTAGACCATGACGAACCTACGAACTACGAGGAAGTGATGATGAGCCCAGATTCCACAAAATGGCTTGAGGCCATGAAATCTGAGATGGGATCCATGTATGAGAACAAAGTGTGGACTTTGGTTGACTTTCCTGATGATCGGCAAGCCATCGAGAATAAATGGATCTTCAAGAAGAAGACAGACGCTGATGGTAATGTTACTGTCTACAAAGCTCGACTTGTTGCGAGAGGTTTTCGACAAGTTCAAGGAGTTGACTACGATGATACCTTCTCACCAGTAGCGATGCTTAAGTCCGTCCAAATCATGTTAGCTATTGACGCATTTTATGATTATGAAATTTGGCAAATGGATGTAAAGACTGCCTTCCTGAATGGATTTCTGGAAGAAGAGTTGTATATGACGCAACCTGAAGGTTTTATCGATCCAAAACGTGCTAACAAAGTATGCAAGATCCAGCGATCCATTTATGGACTGGTGCAAGCCTCTCAGAGTTGGAATAAATGCTTTGATATTGTGATCAAAGCATATGGTTTTATACAGACTTTTGGAGAAGCCTGTATTTACAAGAAAGTGAGTGGGAGCTCTGTAGCATTTCTAATATTATATGTGGATGACATATTGTTGATTGGAAATGATATAGAATTTCTGGATAGCATAAAAGGATACTTGAATAAGAGTTTTTCAATGAAGGACCGCGGTGAAGCTACTTACATATTGGGCATCAGGATCTATAGAGATAGATCAAGATGCTTAATTGGACTTTCACAAAGCACATACCTTGACAAAGTTTTGAAGAAGTTCAAAATGGATCAGGCAAAGAAAAAGGGTTCTTTCCTGTATTACAAGGTGTGAAGTTGAGTAAGACTCAATGCCCTACCACTGCAGAAGATAGAGAGAAAATGAAAGATGTTCCCTATGCTTCAGCCATAGGCTCTATCATGTATGAAATGATGTGTACCAGACCTGATGTGTGCCTTGCTATTAGTTTAGCAGGGAGGTACCAAAGTAATCCAGGAGTGGATCACTAGACATCGGTCAAGAACATCCTGAAATACCTGAAAAGGACTAAGGATATGTTTCTCGTTTATGGAGGTGACAAAGAGCTCATCGTAAATGGTTACGTTGATGCAAGCTTTGACACTGATCCGGACGATTCTAAATCGCAAACCGCATACGTGTTTATATTGAATGGTGGAACTGTTAGTTGGAGCAGTTCTAAACAGGGCGTCGTGGCGGGATCTACATGTGAAGCGGAGTACATTGCTGCTTCGGAAGCAGCGAATGATGGATTCTGGATGAAGGAGTTCATATCTGATCTAGGTGTCATACCTAGTGCATCGGGTCCAATGAAAATCTTTTGTGACAATACTGGTGCAATTGCCTTGGCAAAGGAATCCAGATTTCACAAAAGAACCAAACACATCAAGAGACGCTTCAACTCCATCCGGGATCAATTCCAGGTGGGAGACATAGAGATTTGCAAAATACATACAGATTCTGAATGTTGCAGGCCCATTGACTAAGCCTCTTCCACGAGCAAAACATGACAGCACCAAGGCTCCATGGGTGTTAGAATCATTACTATGTAATCTAGATTATTGACTCTAGTGCAAGTGGGAGACTGAAGGAAATATGCCCTAGAGGCAATAATAAAGTTATTATTTATTTCCTTATATCAGGATAAATGTTTATTATTCATTCTAGAATTGTATTAACCGGAAACATAATACATGTGTGAATACATAGACAAACAAAGTGTCACTAGTATGCCTCTACTTGACTAGCTCTTTGATCAAAGATGGTTATGTTTCCTAACCATAGATATGAGTTTTCATTTGATTAACGGGATCACATCATTAGGAGAATGATGTGATTGACTTGACCCATTCCGTTAGCTTAGCACTTGATCATTTAGTTTGTTGCTATAGCTTTCTTCATGACTTATACATGTTCCTATGACTATGAGATTATGCAACTCCCGTTAACCGGAGGAACACTTTGTGTGCTACCAAACGTCACAACGTAACTGGGTGATTATAAAGGTGCTCTACAGGTGTCTCCAAAGGTACTTTTTGAGTTGGCATATGATGTCTACTACACAACCTTCTTCTTGTAGACGATTTTGGGCCTCCAAGTGCAGAGGTTTGTAGGACAGTAGCAAATTTCCCTCAAGTGGATGACCTAAGGTTTATCAATCCGTAGGAGGCGTAGGATGAAGATGGTCTCTCTCAAGCAACCCTGCAACCAAATAACAAAAAGTCTCTTGTGTCCCCAACACACCCAATACAATGGTAAATTGTATAGGTGCACTAGTTCGGCGAAGAGATGGTGATACAAGTGCTATATGGATAGTAGATATAGGTTTTTGTAATCTGAAAATATAAAAACAGCAAGGTAACTAATGATAAAAGTGAGCGTAAATGGTATTGCAATGCGTTGAAACAAGGCCTAGGGTTCATACTTTCACTAGTGCAAGTTCCCTCAAAAATAATAACATAATTGGATCACATAACTATCCCTCAACATGCAACAAAGAGTCACTCCAAAGTCACTAATAGCGGAGAACGAACGAAGAGATTATGGTATGGTACGAAACCACCTCAAAGTTATTCTTTCCAATCAATCTGTTGGGCTATTCCTATAAGTGTCACAAAAAGCCCTAGAGTTCGTACTAGAATAACACCTTAGGACACAAATCAACCAAAACCCTAATGTCACCTAGATACTCCAATGTCACCTCAAGTATCCGTGGGTATGATTATACGATATGCATCACACAATCTCAGATTCATCTATTCAACCAACACATAGGACCTCAAAGAGTGCCCCAAAGCTTCTACCGGAGAATCACGACGAAAACGTGTGCCAACCCCTATGCATAGGTTCATGGGCGGAACCCGCAAGTTGATCACCAAAACATACATCAAGTGAATCACGTGGTATCCAATTGTCACCACAGATACGCACGGCAAGACATACATCAAGTATTCTCAAGTCTTTAAAGACTCAATCCGATAAGATAACCTCAAAGGGGAAACTCAATCCATTATAAGAGAGTAGAGGGGGGAGAAAACATCATAAGATCCAACTATAATAGCAAAAGAACACGAGAGAGAGAGAGAGAGAGAGAGAGAGAGATCAAACACATACTTACTGGTACATACCCTCAGCCCCGAGGGAGAACTACTCCCTCCTCGTCATGGAGAGCACCGGGATGATGAAGATGGCCACCGGAGAGGGATTTCCCCCTCTGGCAGGGTGCCAGAACGGGTCTCTGGATTGGTTTTTGGTGGCTACGAAGGCTTCTGGCGGTGGAACTCCCGATCTATTGTGCTCCCCGATCGATTTAGGGTATATGGAGATATATAGGCGGAAGAAGTACGTCAGGGGGGCCACGAGGGGCCCACAAGGGTGGAGGGCGTGCCCCCCTACCTCGTGGCTTCCTCGAAGCTTCCTTGACGTGGACTCCAAGTCTCCCGGGTTGATTTCCTACCAAAAATAAGTCCCGTGAAGTTTCAGGTTAATTGGACTCCGTTTGATTTTCCTTTTCTGCGATACTCTAAAACAAGGAAAAAACAGAAACTGGCACTGGGCTCTGGGTTAATAGGTTAGTCCCAAAAATAATATAAAAGTGTATAATAAAGCCCATAAACATCCAAAGTTGACAATATAATAGCATGGAACAATCAAAAATTATAGATATGTTGGAGACGTATCAGCATCCCCAAGCTTAATTCCTGCTCGTCCTCGAGTAGGTAAATGATAAAAACAGAATTTTTGATGTGGAATGCTACCTAACATATTTATCCATGTAGTTCTCTTTATTGTGGCAAGAATATTCAGATCCATAAGATTCAAGACGAAAGTTTAATATTGACATAAAAATAATAATACTTCAAGCATACTAATCAAGTAATCATGTCTTCTCAAAATAACATGGCCAAAGAAAGCTATCCCTACAAAATCATATAGTCTGGCTATGCTCTATCTTCATCACACAAAATTTTAAATCATGCACAACCCCGATGACAAGCCAAGCAATTGTTTCATACTTTTGATGTTCTCAATCTTTTTCAATCTTCACGCAATACATGAGCATGAGCCATGGACATAGCACTATAGGTGGAATACAATGGTGGTTGTGGAGAAGACAAAAAGGAGAAGATAGTCTCACGTCAACTAGGCGTATCAACTGGCTTTGGAGATGCCCGTCAATAGATATCAATGTGAGTGAGTAGGGATTGCCATGCAACGGATGCACTAGAGCTATAAGTGTATGAAAGCTCAACAAAAGAAACTAGTGGGTGTGCATCCAACTTTCTTGCTCACGAAGACCTAGGGCATTTTGAGGAAGCCCATCATTGGAATATACAAGCCAAGTTCTATAATGAAAGATTCCCACTAGTATATGAAAGTGACAACATAGGAGACTCTCTATCATGAAGATCATGTTGCTACTTTGAAGCACAAGTGTGGTAAAAGGATAGTAGCATGGCCCCTTCTCTCTTTTTCTCTCATTTTTTATTTTTTTATTTTTTTATTTGGGCCTTCTCTTTTTTATGGCCTCTTTTCTCTTTTTTTATTTGGGCTTCTTTGGCCTCTATTATTTATTTATTTTCGTTCGGAGTCTCATCCCGACTTGTGGGGGAATCATAGTCTCCATCATCATTTTCTCACTGGGACAATGCTCTAATAATGATGATCATCACACTTTTATTTACTTACAACTCAAGAATTACAACTCGATTCTTAGAACAAGATATGACTCTATATGAATGCCTCCGGTGGTGTACCGGGATGTGCAATAACTCATGAGTGACATGTATGAAAGAATTATGAATGGTGGCTTTTCCACAAATACAATGTCAACTACATGATCATGCAAAGCAATATGACAATGATGGAGCGTGTCATAATAAACGGAATGGTGGAGAGTTGCATGGCAATATATCTCAGAATGGCTATGGAAATGCCATAATAGGTAGGTATGGTGGCTATTTTGAGGAAGGTAAATGGTGGGTGTATGATACCGGCGAAAGGTGTGCGGTATTAGAGAGGCTAGCAATGGTGGAAGGGTGAGGTGTGTATAATCCATGGACTCAACATTAGTCATAAAGAACTCACATACTTATTGCAAAAATCTATTAGTTATTGAAACAAAGTACTACGTGCATGCTCCTAGGGGGATAGATTGGTAGGAAAAGACCATCGCTCATCCCCGACCGCCACTCATAAGGAAGACAATCAATAAATAAATCATGCTCCGACTTCGTCACATAACGGTTCACCATACGTGCATGCTACGGGAATCACAAACTTCAACACAAGTATTTCTCAAATTTACAACTGCTCAACTAGCATGACTCTAATATCACCATCTTCATATCTCAAAACAATCATCAAATATCAAACTTCTCATAGTATTCAATGCACTTTATATGAAAGTTTTTATTATATCCCTCTTGGATGCCCATCATATTAGGACTAAATTCATAACCAAAGCAAACTACCATGATGTTATAAAGACTCTCAAAATAATATAAGTGAAGCACGAGAGTTCATCTATTTCTTCAAAATAAAACTACTACTATGCTCTAAAAAGATATAAGTGAAGCACTAGAGCAACGACAAACTACTCCGAAAGATATAAGTGAAGATCAATGAGTAGTTGAATAATTATGTAACTATGTGAAGACTCTCTAACATTTAATAATTTCATATCTTGGTATTTTATTCAAACAGCAAGCAAAACAAAAGAAAATAGAATGACGCTCCAAGCAAAACACATATCATGTGGTGAATAAAAATATAGCTCCAAGTAAAGTTACCGATGAACGAAGACGAAAGAGGGGATGCCTTCCGGGGCATCCCCAAGCTTAGGCTTTTGTTTGTCCTTTAATATTACCTTGGTGTGCCTTGGGCATCCCCAAGCTTAGGCTCTTACCACTCCTTATTCCATAGTCAATCGAATCTTTACCCAAAACTTGAAAACTTCACAACACAAAACTTAACAGAAAACTCGTAAGCTCCGTTAGCGAAAGAAAACAAAACACCACTTCAAGGTACTGTAATGAACTCATTATTTAATTATATTGGTGTTAGACATACTGTATTCCAACTTCTCTATGGTTTATAAACTATTTTACTAGCCATAGATTCATCAAAATAGGAAAACAACACATGAAAAACAGAATCTGTCAAAAACAGAACAGTCTGTAGTAATCTGAATCAAACGTATAATTCTGGAACTCATAAAATTCTCAAATAAATTGCTGGACCTTATGAATTTATCTATTAATCATCTTCAAAAATAATTAACTAAATATCACTTTCCAAATAAAAAAGGCAGCAATTCTCGTGAGCGCTAAAGTTTCTGTTTTTTACAGCAAGATTAAAAAGACTTTCCCCAAGTCTTCCCAAAGGTTCTACTTGGCACAAACACTAATTAAAAGCATAAAACCACATCTAAACAGAGGCTAGATGAATTATTTATTACTAAACAGGAACAAAAAGCAAGGAATAAAAAATAAAGTTGGGTTGCCTCCCAATAAGCACTATCGTTTAACGCCCCTAGCTAGGCATGATGATTTCAATGATGCTCACATAAAAGATAAGAATTGTAACATAAAGAGAGCATCATGAAGAATATGAATAGCAAATTTAAGCCTAACCCACTTCCTATGCATAGGGATTTTGTGAGCAAACAACTTGTGGGAACAAGAATCAACTTGCATAGGAAGGTAAAACAAGCATAACTTCAAAACTTTAAGCACATAGAGAGGAAACTTGATATTATTGAAATTCCTACAAGCATATATTCCTCCCTTATAATAATTTTCAGTAGCATCATGAATGAATTCAACAATATAACCAGCACCTAAAGCATTATTTTCATGATCTACAAGCATAGAAATTTTATTACTCTCCACACAAGCAAAATTCTTCTCTGTAACATCCCAAATTCTCAATTTGGAATGTTATACATTAGATCATCATGCATAGCATATTTTTCTTGCATTTTGGTCGATCCTAGAAATTTCACGCAACTCAAGGACCTTCGGAGAGAGTTGAAGATTTCGTTATTTTCATATTTGAGTTTTCTCAAATTTTGAAAAGAGGATCATTTGATTTAATTATTTCATCTTCAATTATTTTTCCAATATCAAAATATGAGAGAGGGAAATAATATGACTTTTCCCAAATTTAGGAAAAATGAAGATTTAATGAATAAATCAAATTTTGGTTTTCCGGTGTTTTTTTTTT
>NC_057809.1:49919689-49927640 GCF_018294505.1 Triticum aestivum | reverse complement strand
CCCTAGATCGGTTTTTCGTTTTTTTTTTGATTTAGTTGTTTAGAGAGCGTTCGCCGGACCGTTCGTCTTAACGAACATGATCACCGGTTATTCCCGGTTAACGAACGTCCGTTCATTTAACCGTTCGTCTTTTCTTTTCGTCGGATTTATTCCGCGATTTTCTGATCGCGATCTTAGATCCGATCTTCGTTCTAGTTTTTCTTCTCGCTCGTTTATCGGAATCAGTTGATTCAAGCGCCTGGTATTTCGTCTCGAAACCCTCTTTCCGAATAATCAACTTGAACAAGTTTTGCTACTGTAAAATTTGACCTAGATCCAGATTACTAGAACGAAGTTATTTTCTTTCGCCGTTTGATTTCTTTTGCTTCGTTCGATTTGATTCTTTTTGCAAACCAGGGTTCTTAAGTTGAACTTTCTGGTTAGATCTTCTATTTGAGTTTTACCTGTGCATTAGATGAGTACTTATTGTATGCTTGTTTGTTTGTCTGCGATAGAATACCCAGAGTGCACCGCCTGTTACTTCGAATCTCTAGGTTTCGCGGATCATCAGCAAGGCAAGTAACACTTTGATCATACCTTTTCTACAACCCAGTTTTATTGCATTAGATCAATCTTCACACATTGCATGATTAGGATCTAATTAAATTGTGGGATGGGAAGTAGATGAGGTAGTACCTATTATCTGTTTATTATGAAACCTTTGGGAGTTACTTCTACGTTTGCTTATTATGCCATGCTATGCTAGTAGACGTGGATTGGGTGAGTGATATCCATGACAGATGTGAGTTTGATAATTTTAATGGTTTATTTAAGGTGGCAACTTAAATACACATCTGGGTGGATTGAGGCACCTGGCTTCTATCAGGACTTGCCTGTTTTTCTTTTGGACCGCCACCTAGACTCAAAGGGATCATAAGATTATTCATACTAGAAACTTCCGTGTGCAGCTACAAGCCATTATGGGCTCTGGCATAGTTGATTAAGCTGTGCGAACTCTTACAGTGGTAGACTAGCAGATGTAGGGGATGTAGGTGGTACGGTCTACCCGATCGTAAGGTGCTAGCGCTTCTGAAAGACTGTGTCTCGGTCATCCGTTTCTCAAACACCATGTAGTGCGAGAAATCCAACGGAGGTGATCGAGTCTTGTGGGGAAAAGTGCGCAAACCTCTGCAAAGTGTAATAAACTAATCATGGTTAACCGTGTCCCCGGTTATGGACATCTTGAGTATCTAGTACCTGGATTATCATGTGAATCTCAACATGTTACTCTAAAATTATGTTTGTTGGGTTTGTTTAATGATGTTATTTTTAATTGGGATTGAGGATGCTGTCAACCATTCTCAATGTTTAACAAGCATCATAATAGTAAATAAATTTATTCCTTTGAAGTAGGGAAAAATTGGCTTTACGCAAAACAGTAACCATAGAGCTTTCCACCAGCCAAATATGCATATAGTATAGCTGTTGCATTTCATTACTCTCTATGTGTTACCTTGCCAGCATATTCCATGTGTTGACCCGTTTTCGGGCTGCAACGTTAATGTTGCAGACTTTTCAGACGACGATTAAGGAGTTTTAGGTCGTGGTTCTATACTCAGTGATGCCGTTGGAGTTGATGGACTCACTTATCTTCCAAGCCTTCCGCTGTTATCGTTATGAGATGGCCTTAAGCCATATTTATTGTAAAGTGTTCTCTTTTGAGACATCCGATGTAATAACTGTGTGATTGCTACTCTGTTATAAATCCTCCGAGTACTGTGTGGTGTCAGCATTACTGATCCAGGGATGACACCGGAGCACAGAGATCAGACTGTTTGAGGTCTGGTCGCTACAGAGATGGTATCAGAGCACACGCTGACTGTAGGACACGACCACTAAGCTAAAAGACCTAGATCACTATTCACTCTCTTCTCTTCTGACTTCTCGTCTTTTCTACTCTTTAGGAATGGCGGATGCAAGGAACAAGTTCACACAACCAGATGAAGATACACCCTTTGGACGCCACTTGAAGGAAGTCACTAGATACCTGAACATAGGAGTACCAAGCTTCACGGGAACCTACAACGCCACTTTACGTGAAGAAGAGCGCTGGATGATTCAAGTTCAAGTTCCAGGAAGGACGTTCATGCCAGTCACTGAGCCCATAGAGTTTTCTTTTGATGCACCAACTTGGAGTCTAGGAAAGAGTATGGCAGCTCACATCGCCATGGGACGCATTGGAGAAGTCTAACGCAAGGATCTCAAGGATACTATCTACCAGATTTGCGGACGCCGAGATGAACAATGGGAGATGATCAGCACCAGGAAAGATAGATCAATTGCAGCTTTTATACAGGAGTTAAACCAGCACATTCGACGACAGGAGAATCAGATGTGCGCTGACATGATAGATCTGAAGAAGGCTAAGACTAGAATCAAGGAACTGGAAGAAGAACTCAAGGCTACACGTGAAGGTTATGAAGAAGAAATTGAAGTATTGGTGGAGAAGAATGACGACCTGATCAAGAAGATTGGAGTATTTATGGGAGATCCGACACCGGTAGATGAAGACAATGAACCCAAGGAGATTAGCCCGGAAGACTACATCATCATCGACGGCACCTACTCGGAAGCAGATAGTAGCGAGGATAACTATGTTGATGAAGCTGGAGCCGATATCATGGAGTCTACAACCGTAGAATATTTCTAGTAGACCACCTCATCAGTAGTAGTAGTCCACCATGTAAATTTAGTAGTCCAAGCACTTTTGCGATAGTTAGATCGATTGTATGCCTTTGTTTGATTGAATGAAGTGAATTGTTTGCTTTTGCCTCATGTGCATATGGGTAGTGTTTTCTCCTTAGACCCCCTCTATTCTTATATCTCATCTTTTCTAAAACCCTCAGATGCCTCCAAGACGTGACCCCGGATTTGCCTTTCCGCCGGAGCTCACCCAGTTGATCCAGCAGCAGAACACCTTGATGCAGTTGTTAGTTTAGAATCAGAATCAGGGGAACAACAACAACAACCCACCACCACCACCACCACCTGTTGACCACTTAGCCCATTTTCTTAGGCTGAATCTGCCGGTGTTTTCCAGTAGCACCGAGCCGATAGTAGCAGATGATTGGCTCCGCAAGACAGCTAGGGAGTTAACCACAGCAGGATGCACAGATGCGGAGAAGGTGAAGTTTTCCGGACATCAGTTAGAAGGACCCGCAGCATCATGGTGGGAGAATTTCACAGCCACCTTCCCAGTTGACACTGTCACATGGGACCAGTTTCAGCAGGCTTTTCGTACTGCCCATGTTTCATCAAGAGCAATGCCATGAAGAAGCGTGAGTTTCGTAACTTGCGCCAAGGAGGACGGACAGTTGGCCAGTATGTGGAGGAGTTTAGTAACCTAGCACGTTATGCCCCAGATGACGTTGCTACGGATGCAACTACGCAGGAGAAATTCCTGGAAGGACTGACTGATGAATTGAGCATGCAGTTGATGGTAGCCACCTTCAACAACTACCAGGAGTTGGTAGATCGTGCTCTCATGATTGAAGGGAAGCAGCAGCAAATTGAGAACCGCAAGAGGAAATATGGACAAGGAAAGTATAATTCAGGAGCTCAGCAGAAGCCACGTTTTACCCCTAGACCGGGAGGACATTTTCAGCATACCCATGGAGTAGGTAGCTCGCACAATCACAATGGCACCAAGAATGGTAATGGGAATGGAGGAAGCCATGGACAGAACCACAACAACCCATCAACCCCAGCCAAGAAGGACTTGAGCCACGTCACTTGCTATAAGTGTTCAAAACCAGGACATTATGCAAATGAATGTCCTGAAGGCCAAAACGGTAATGGAAGCTCTGGAAAGAAGCCGAACCCTTTCAACAGGGGACAGGTGAACCACGTTAATGTGGAGGAGGTTGAAGCTCAGCCCGATGCAGTAATAGGTAAGTTTTTGGTTAAGTCATTTACTGCACTCGTTCTTTTTGATACTGGAGCATCGCATTCATACATATCAAGGGGATTTGTGGATAAGTATAACCTACCAACCCAAGCCCTTAGGTCACCCATGTTAGTAAGCTCACCAGGAGCGGAGTATATGGCTAGACGATGGTGTGATCGGTTACCATTAAGGATTGGTAACTATGTGTTTCCCTCAGACCTAATAGTATTGAAATCTCAAGCATTGGATGTGATATTAGGCATGGATTGGTTATCAAAGTATGAAGGGAACATTGAATGTGCTAGTAAGTCAATTTTGCTTACCACACCAGAAGGAAGAAGGATCAAGTATGTATCCCGGCATGTGCCAAATAGGACACAAGTAAATTGCCTAACAGAACTTGTGCAGGAGGAAGTACCAGTGGTAAGGGATTTTCCTGATGTATTTCCAGAAGAGTTGCCAGGCATGCCACCGGATAGAGACATTGAGTTTTTGATTGAGTTATTGCCAGGCACTGGGCCAATATCAAAGCGACCATACCGGATGCCAGCAAAGGATTTGGTAGAAATTAAGAATCAGATTAAGGAGTTACTGGAGAAAGGTTACATTCGCCCAAGTTCTTCACCTTGGGGATCACCCGTACTTCTAGTTGAGGAGAAGGATGGATCATTAAGGATGGTGGTTGATTACCCTGGATTAAATGAAGTAACCATCAAGAACAAGTACCCACTGCCAATGGTTAATGATCTGTTTGATCGTTTGCAAGGAGCTAAAGTGTTTTCCAAGATCGATTTGCGATCAGGGTACCATCAGTTGAAGATTCGAGAGCAGGACATACCTAAGACAACATTCACCACAAGATATGGACTGTATGAGTATACCGTTATGTCATTTGGATTGACTAACGCACCTGCCTATTTTATGAACCTGATGAACAAAGTATTTATGGAGTTTTTGGATAAGTTCGTCGTAGTGTTCATTGATGACATTCTGGTTTATTCAAAGAATGAAGAGGAGCATAAGGAACATTTGCGTTTGGTTTTGGAGAAGCTAAGGGAACATCAGTTATATGCCATATTCAGCAAATGTGAGTTTTGGTTAAAGGAAGTTGGATTTCTTGAACATGTTATATCCGGAGAAGGGATAGCAGTTGACCCCACAAAGGTTGAGACCATAACCAAATGGGAAGCACCAATGACAGTTGGAGAAATCCGGAGTTTTCTTAGACTCGCAGGATACTACAGGAGATTTATTGAGAACTTTTCAAAGATTGCAAAGCCTATGACGGAGTTGTTGAAGAAGGATACCAAGTTCATTTGGACTGAGGAGTGTGAGGCTAGTTTCCAGGAGTTGAAGAAACGCTTGGTTACCTCACCAGTGTTGATATTGCCAGATCAGACCAAGGATTTTGAGGTGTACTGTGACGCTTCACGTCGAGGACTTGGAGCAATGCTTATGCAGGAAGGAAGAGTTATTTCGTATGCTTCACGACAACTGAAGCCTCATGAGTTGAATTATGCTACGCATGATTTGGAGTTAGCAGCCGTAGTGCATGCATTGAAGACGTGGAGACATTTCCTCATTGGAAATCATTGTGAGGTGTACACGGATCACAAGAGTTTGAAGTACATTTTCACGCAGAAGGAGTTAAACCTCAGACAAAGGAGATGGTTGGAGCTCATCAAGGATTATGATATGAGATTGCATTACCATCCCGAAAAAGCTAATGTAGTAGCTGACGCATTGAGCCGTAAGAGCCATGTCAATACACTAATGACGGGAGAAATACCCAAGAAGTTAGCGGAAAACCTTCGTGAACTATGTTTGGAGATAGTTCCAGGAGGCTATGTGGCAGCATTGGAGATTCAGTCAATATTGATGGATAAAATCAGAGAGGCTCAGATATCTGACAAAGAGAATGCTTCTATAAAGGAGAAATGAGCGAAGGAAAAGCAAAGGGATTTCGAGAGGATGAGCACGATACCCTATGGTTTGAGGACCGTGTTTATGTACCCAATGACCCGGAGATCAGGAAGTTGATTCTGCAAGAGGCACATGATTCACCCTATTTGATTCACCCAGGAAATACCAAGATGTATTTGGATTTGAAGGAAACATTCTGGTGGACCGGAATGAAGAAGGATATTGCATCATATGTAGCAGTTTGTGACGTATGTCATAGAGTAAAGGCAGAACATCAGAAGCCATCCGGATTGTTACAACCATTGCCGATACCCGAATGGAAGTGGGATAAGATAGGCATGGATTTTATCACAGGACTACCCAGGACGAAGGCAGGCTATGACTCGATATGGGTAGTAGTTGACCGTTTGACGAAGGTAGCACATTTCATTCCAGTTAAGACCACTTACACCAGTGCTAAGTTGGCAAAGATATACATGACTAGGATCATTTGTTTGCATGGAGTTCCGAGGAGTATCGTATCAGATAGAGGAACCCAATTTACCTCAAAGTTTTGGAATCAGTTGCATGAAACTTTGGGAACCAGACTAGAGTTCAGGACAGCTTTTCACCCACAGACGGATGGACAAACTGAGAGAGTCAATCAGATTTTGGAAGATATGCTGAGAGCTTGTGCATTAGATTATGGATCTAGTTGGGACGATAACTTGCCGTATGCGGAATTTTCTTATAACAACAGTTACCAGACCAGTTTGAAGATGGCCCCTTTCGAAGCTTTATACGGAAGGAGGTGCAGGACACCATTCTCATGGGACGAAGTTGGAGATCGACAATTCTTTGGACTAGATTTGATTAAGGAGTCTGAATGGAAAGTTAAGTTGATTCGCGATAGGCTCAAGGTAGCCCAGTCCAGGCAGAAGAGCTACGCAGATTCTAAACGCAAGGAGACCGTTTACGAAGTCGGAGACAGAGCGTATCTTCGAGTATCCCCACTTTGAGGGATTAAACGTTTTGGAGTTAAGGGGAAGTTAGCGCCATGATTTGTAGGGCCGTACCGAGTTTTGGAGCGTATGGGAGAAGTGGCCTACAAGTTGGAATTGCCAGATGGATTGTCTGGAGTTCATGATGTGTTCCACGTTTCTCAGTTGAAGAAGTGTCACGCGGAGATGGCTGACGTACCGTTAAGAGATACAGTGCCATTGGAAACTATTCAGTTGGATAACGATTTGACCTACGAGGAGAAACCAGTCAAGATTCTCGAGTTTGCCAGCCGAGTTACTCGCAGTAAGATTATCAAGTTTTGCAAAGTTCAGTGGAGTCACCACACGGAGGATGAAGCCACCTGGGAACGAGAGGAAGATTTGCTCAAGGACCACCCTCACCTATTTTCTAGCCAACCCGAATCTCGAGGGCGAGATTCATCTTAAGGGGGGTAGGTTTGTAACATCCCAAATTTTCAATTTGGAATGTTATACATTAGATCATCATGAATAGCATATTTTTCTTGCATTTTGGTCGATCCTAGAAATTTCACGCAACTCAAGGACCCTCGGAGAGAGTTGGAGATTTCGTTATTTTCATATTTGAGTTTTCTCAAATTTTGAAAAGAGGATCATTTGATTTAATTATTTCATCTTCAATTATTTTTCCAATATCAAAATATGAGAGAGGGAAATAATATGACTTTTCCCAAATTTAGGAAAAATGAAGATTTAATGAATAAATCAAATTTTGGTTTTCCGGTGTTTTTTTTGCATTTTTTGGATAGGAAAAATGCGTGTTTTCAAAAAATTGCATTTTAGGCCCGGAGAAAAGTTTATTTTGTTCGACTCATTTTTAGGAGTCGGGGAAAATTTACTTCAGAATTTTTTGGAGTTCGTTTAGTTTTCTTTTCTTTGTTTTTCTGCGCGCGTAACAATTTAAAAAAATCCGCAGAGCCCGCCTGGGCCAAGGGCCCAGCCGGCCGGCCCAGCCGCCCGCCCCCTCTCCTCGCGCGCGCTAGCCAGCCGCCGTCGCTAGGCCGAGTCCTAGAAGGACTCTGCCACCGCCCCTCCCCTTGCTTTCCCCCTCCCCCAAGCAACACCCCCCCTCCTATATATATAC
>NC_057809.1:49899869-49919011 GCF_018294505.1 Triticum aestivum | reverse complement strand
CCGCACCTTGCGCCACCGCCACCGCCCCGCGCCCCGCCGCCTAGCCCCGGTCGCTGGAGCCCCTTGCCGAGGTAGCCCCGCGCCGCGCCACCCTCTTTTTGTTCTTTGTTTCGGGTTTTTTTTTGAAATCCTAGATTGGTTTTTCGTTTTTTTTGGTTTAGTTGTTTAGCGAGCGTTCGCCGGACCGTTCATCTTAACGAACGTGATCACCGGTTATTCCCGGTTAACGAACGTCCGTTCGTTTAACCGTTCGTCTTTTCTTTTCGTCGGATTTATTCCGTGATTTTCTGATCGCGATCTCAGATCCGATCTTCGTTCTAGTTTTTCTTCTCGCTCGTTTATCGGAATCAGTTGATTCAAGCGCCTGGTATTTCGTCTCGAAACCCTCTTTCCGAATAATCAACTTGAACAAGTTTTGCTACTGTAAAATTTGACCTAGATCCAGATTACTAGAACGAAGTTGTTTTCTTTCGCCGTTTGATTTCTTTTGCTTCGTTCGATTTGATTCTTTTTGCAAACCAGGGTTCTTAAGTTGAACTTTCTGGTTAGATCTTCTATTTGAGTTTTACCTGTGCATTAGATGAGTACTTATTGTATGCTTGTTTGTTTGTCTGCGATAGAATACCCGGAGTGCGCCGCCTGTTACTTCGAATCTCTAGGTTTCGCGGATCATCAGCAAGGCAAGTAACACTTTGATCATACCTTTTCTACAACCCAGTTTTATTGCATTAGATCAATCTTCACACATTGCATGATTAGGATCTAATTAAATTGTGGGATGGGAAGTAGATGAGGTAGTACCTATTACCTGTTTATTATGAAACCTTTGGGAGTTACTTCTACGTTTGCTTATTATGCCATGCTATGCTAGTAGACGTGGATTGGGTGAGTGATATCCATGACAGATGTGAGTTTGATAATTTTAATGGTTTATTTAAGGTGGCAACTTAAATACACATCTGGGTGGATTGAGGCACCTGGTTTCTATCAGGACTTGCCTGTTTTTCTTTTGGACCGCCACCCAGACTCAAAGGGATCATAAGATTATTCCTACTAGAAACTTTCGTGTGCAGCCACAAGCCATTATGGGCTCTGGCATAGTTGATTAAGCTGTGCGAACTCTTACAGTGGTAGACTAGCAGATGTAGGGGATGTAGGTGGTACGGTCTACCCGATCGTAAGGTGCTAGCGCTTCTGAAAGACTGTGTCTCGGTCATCCGTTTCTCAAACACCATGTAGTGCGAGAAATCCAACGGAGGCGATCGAGTCTTGTGGGGAAAAGTGCGCAAACCTCTGCAGAGTGTAATAAACTAATCATGGTTAGCCGTGTCCCCGGTTATGGACATCTTGAGTATCTAGTACCTGGATTATCATGTGAATCTCAACATGTTACTCTAAAATTAAGTTTGTTGGGTTTGTTTAATGATGTTATTTTTAATTGGGATTGAGGATGCTGTCAACCATTCTCAATGTTTAACAACCACCATAATAGTAAATAAATTTATTCCTTTGAAGTAGGGAAAAATTGGCTTTACGCAAAACAGTAACCATAGAGCTTTCCACCAGCCAAATATGCATATAGTATAGCTGTTGCATTTCATTACTCTCTATGTGTTACCTTGCCAGCATATTCCATGTGTTGACCCGTTTTCGGGCTGCAACGTTAATGTTGCAGACTTTTCAGACGACGATTAAGGAGTTTTAGGTCGTGGTTCTATACTCAGTGATGCCGTTGGAGTTGATGGACTCACTTATCTTCCAAGCCTTCCGCTGTTATCGTTATGAGATGGCCTTAAGCCATATTTATTGTAAAGTGTTCTCTTTTGAGACATCCGATGTAATAAGTGTGTGATTGCTACTCTGTTATAAATCCTCCGAGTACTGTGTGGTGTCAGCATTACTGATCCAGGGATGACACCAGAGCACAGAGATCAGACTGTTTGAGGTCTGGTCGCTACATTCTCATGAATAATAGTGGGAGCAAACTCAACAAACTAATTATCATGTGAGGCATAATCCAATTGAAAACTAAAATCATGATGACAAGTTTCATGGATATCATTATTCTTTATAGCATACAAGTCATCACAATAATCATCATAGATAGCAACTTTGTTCTCATAATCAATTGGAACCTCTTCCGGAATAGTGGATTCATCACAAAATAAAGTCATGACCTCTCCAAATCCACTTTCATCAATATAATCATCATAAATAGTAGGCATGCTTTCACCATAATAAATTTGCTCATAAAAACTTGGGGGACAAAAAATATCATCTTCATCAAACATAGCTTCCCCAAGCTTGTGGCTTTGCATATCATTAGCATCATGGATATTCAAGGAATTCATACTAACAACATTGCAATCATGCTCATCATTCAAATATTTAGTGACAAACATTTTAATGCATTCTTCTTCTAACACTTTGGCACAATTTTCCTTTCCATCATACTCACGAAAGATATTAAAAAGATGAAGCGTATGAGGCAAACTCAATTCCATATTTTTTTGTAGTTTTCTTTTATAAACTAAACTAGTGATAAAACAAGAAACAAAAAGATTCGATTGCAAGATCTAAAGATATACCTTCAAGCACTCACCTCCCCGGCAACGGCGCCAAAAAAGAACTTGATGTCTACTACACAAACTTCTTCTTGTAGACGTTGTTGGGCCTCCAAGTGCAGAGGTTTGTAGGACAGTAGCAAATTTCCCTCAAGTGGATGACCTAAGGTTTATCAATCCGTAGGAGGCGTAGGATGAAGATGGTCTCTCTCAAGCAACCCTGCAACCAAATAACAAAGAGTCTCTTGTGTCCCCAACACACCTAATACAATGGTAAATTGTATAGGTGCACTGGTTCGGCGAAGAGATGGTGATACAAGTGGTATATGGATAGTAGATATAGGTTTTTGTAATATGAAAATATAAAAACAGCAAGGTAACTAATGATAAAAGTGAGCATAAACGGTATTGCAATGCATTGAAACAAGGCCTAGGGTTCATACTTTCACTAGTGCAAGTTCCCTCAACAATAATAACATAATTGGATCACATAACTATCCCTCAACAAGCAACAAAGAGTCACTCCAAAGTCACTAATAGCGGAGAACGAACAAAGAGATTATGGTAGGGTACGAACCTCAAAGTTATTCTTTCCAATCAATCCGTTGGGCTATTCCTATAAATGTCACAAACAGCCCTAGAGTTCGTACTAGAATAACACCTTAAGACACAAATCAACCAAAACCCTAATGTCACCTAGATACTCCAATGTCACCTCAAGTATCCGTGGGTATGATTATACGATATGCATCACACAATCTCAGACTCATCTATTCAAACCAACACAAAATACTTCAAAGAGTGCCCCAAAGTTTCTATCGGAGAGTCAAGACGAAAACTTGTGCCAACCCCTATGCATAGGTTCATGGGCGGAACCCGCAAGTTGATCACCAAAACATACATCAAGTGAATCACGTGGTATCCCATTGTCACCATAGATACACACGGCAAGACATACATCAAGTGTTCTCAAATCTTTAAAGACTCAATCCGATAAGATAACCTCAAAGGGGAAACTCAATCCATTACAAGGGAGTAGAGGGGGGAGAAAACATCATAAGATCCAACTATAATAGCAAAGCTCGCGATACATCAAGATCGTACCACCTCAAGAACATGAGAGAGAGAGAGAGAGATCAAACACATAGCTACTGGTACATACCCTCAGCCCCGAGGGAGAACTACTCCCTCCTCATCATGGAGAGCACCAGGATGATAAAGATGGCCACCGGAGAGGGATTGCCCCCTCCGGCAGGGTGCCGAAACGGGTCTGGATTGGTTTTTGGTGGCTACGGAGGCTTCTGGCGGCGGAACTCCCGATCTATTGTGCTCCCCGGTCGTTTTAGGGTATATGGAGATATATAGGCAGAAGAAGTACGTCAGGGGGGCACGAGGGGCCCACGAGGGTGGAGGGCGCGCCCCCTACCTCGTGGCTTCCTCGAAGCTTCCTTGACGTGGACTCCAAGTCTCCCGGGTTGCTTTCCTTCCAAAAATAAGTTCCGTGAAGTTTCAGGTCAATTGGACTCCGTTTGATTTTCCTTTTCTGCGATACTCTAAAACAAGGAAAAACAAAAACTGGCACTGGGCTCTAGGTTAATAGGTTAGTCCCAAAAATAATATAAAAGTGTATAATAAAGCCCATAAACATCCAAAGTTGATAATATAATAACATGGAACAATCAAAAATTATAGATACGTTGGAGATGTATCAGCATATTTCGAGATTAGGATTTGTCACTCCGATTGTCGGAGAGGTATCTCTGGGCCCTCTCGGTAATGCACATCACTATAAGCCTTGCAAGCAATGTGACTAATGAGTTAGTTGCGGGATGATGCATTACTGAACGAGTAAAGAGACTTGCCGGTAACGCGATTGAACTAGGTATTGAGATACCGACGATCGAACCTCGGGGAAGTAACATACCGATGACAAAGGGAACAACATATGTTGTTATGCGGTTTGACCGATAAAGATCTTCATAGAATATGTAGGAGCCAATATGAGCATCCAGGTTCCGCTATTGGTTATTGACCGGAGACGTGTCTCGGTCATGTCTACATAGTTCTCGAACCCGTAGGGTCCGCACGCTTAAAGTTTGATGACGATCGGTATTATGAGTTTTTGTGTTTTGATGTACCGAAGGTAGTTCGGAGTCCCGGATATGATCATGGCCATGACGAGGAGTCTCGAAATGGTTGAGACGTAAAGATCGATATATTGGACGACTATATTCGGACACCGGAAGTGTTCCGAGTGGTTTTGGATAAAAACCGAAGTACCGGGGGGTTACCGGAACCCCCCGTGGAGTTAATTGGGCCTCATGGACCTTAGTGGGAGAAGAGGAGGGGCGGCCAGGGCAGCCGCGCGCCCCCTCCCCCTCTAGTCCGAATTGGACAAGGAGGGGGGCGGCGCCCCCCTTTTTTCCTTCTCCTCCTCTCTCCCATCCTTCCTTCTCCTACTCCAACAAGGAAAGGGAGGAGTCTTACTCCCTAAGGGAGTAGGACTCCCCTCCTGGCACGCCCTCCTCCTGGCCGGCCGCCTCCCCCCTTGCTCCTTTATATATGGGGGCAGGGGCACCCTAGAAGACAGAAGTTGATCAGTTGATCTATTCCAGCCGTGTGCGGTGCCCCCCTCCACCATATTCCACCTTGGTTATATCATAACGGTGCTTAGGCGAAGCCCTGCGTCGGTAGCAACATCATCACCGTCATCACGCCGTCGTGCTGACGAAACTCTCCTGTAAAGCTTTGCTGGATCGGAGCTCACGGGACGTCATCGAGTTGAACGTGTGCGGAACTCGGAGGTGCCGTGCGTTCGGTACTTGGATCGGTCAGATCATGAAGACGTACGACTACATCAATCGTGTTGTGCTAACCCTTCCGCATTCGGTCTACGAGGGTACGTGGACACACTCTCCCCTCTCATTGCTATGCATCACCATGATCCTGCGTGTGCATAGGATTTTTTTTGAAATTACTATGTTCCCCAACAATCTAATGATGTGATCCCATTCATCAAATGACAACTCTTTGTCCATGTCTAGGAAACTTAACCATCTTTGATTAACGAGCTAATCAAGTAGAGGCATATACTAGTGACACTCTGTTTGTTTATGTATTCACACATGTACTAAGTTTTCGGTTAATACAATTCTAGCATGAATAATGAACATTTATCATGATATAAGGAAATATAAATAACAACTTTATTATTGCCTCTAGGGCATATTTCCTTCAGTACCGACAGGCCATCGTGGAGCATAGCTCCCTAGGCAATAGGTGATGTCATGAGCAGCATGGCTACAGTACCCCGCTGGGTGGGGGCATCCACCAGGTATGCCCTTACTATAGCCGCGCTTAGTCCAGGATTCGGGGGTGGCAGGCCGCATTGTAGCCACGCCCCGTCCTGTCATAGTGATGTAGGTGCGAACTTTGAGGGCACGAGGGGCCGCCTGCTGGAAGCCAGCCGCCTCGTAGCCGCCTTCTGGTATCCTGCCGCCTTCTAGCAGCCGGCCGCTTGGACCAGCTGTCTCAAGGGAACAGTCGTTCATTCGGGAGGTGTGAGGGATGCAGTCGGCCCCAATGTCTTGAAATACCATGGGGAGCTGATGAGGCTACTCGTGGTCATTTACTCCGACAATATATGTAGGAGGATGCTAGGCATCGGCCCACCGATGGAAGGCCCCAATTGATCACCTCCCACGCAGCTCCATATACACATTGACAACTGTTGATCCCCCTTCGCCAACATGCATGAGAGAGAGAGAGAGAACGCCCCTTTCTCTCTCATCTCTCTTGCGCCTCCTCCTACTATCTCATTCCCTAAGTTGGTCATAACATTGCCAACTCGTCGCCCCAGCACCTCGCAACATGGATGGCTGGTTGTCAAACAACCTCGTAGCATCGCTCATGGCATCAATGACCTTGCTCGTCTTGCAAACTTGTGTGCAACACGATCATTGACGGTTGCAGCTCCGTCATCACTGCTTGCAACACCGACGGTTGTAGTACACCCGTCAGTGCTTGCATCTCCTTGCGAAGTTTTCCTTATGATTCATCTGCACTCTATTCTGGAGGAACAATTCCCTCCACTCAAACCTCTTGTTAGAATTCATTTATCTTTCATATGTTATTGACCACTCCGTCATCCAAATTTTGAATGCTTAAGTAGATGATCCCACTACTTCTATTTATCTCAACATGCACACATGCCGCCTCATCCACACCACTATTTTTATTTCTCTCAAAACATCAATGGAAAATGTTACTTATACTATTTCTCTCAACATGACACATCGCACTTCGTCAGCCCCACTATTTTTTTTCCTCTCAACATGCATGAAAAACACAGCTTCTATATTCAATAGATATTTTACAGCTATATAATAATCAAATACAATACATCAAATGTATTTTGTCTTCATTCTCATCCTCAAATTTCACACAATCAAATCTTATGAAGTAATATATTGCAACCAATTTCCACAGCGGCATGTGAGATATTATCTAGTCATGTAGTTCTCCAATCCTATGACCTGAGAGGCCCTTAGAGTGGCACGTCCTCTTGATGAAAGGTCATGGAGCAGTAGTTATTATACTAGTAGTTGGGGCGCCACCCGGTGGCACCGCTTAGGAGAAAGCTGGGCGGTGCCAGGTAGGAGGCACCCCTTCGGCTGCTTCTTTCTTTTTCTACTGCCTCACATGCATGTACAACTGAGAACCTTGTTAACCAATG
Organism: Triticum aestivum; assembly: GCF_018294505.1. NCBI lineage: Eukaryota > Viridiplantae > Streptophyta > Magnoliopsida > Poales > Poaceae > Triticum > Triticum aestivum. The sequence continues at coordinate 49,911,712 of NC_057809.1, read as the reverse complement.
ACCATAAAGCATGCCAAATCCCTTGAGTAGTAATCCAGATCATTAGAGTTGAAAGCAGGTTTCATTTGGAGAAGTAGCAATCAGCTGCATAGTTGGTTAAACTATGTATTACATATATGCTAGCTGGTTCAAAAGGAAGGGTAAGCAGTTTTGGTAATGGTATACATATCGCACATTGTCCAAAAGTGGAGGCACAATTCCTTGTATGGTAAGGCAGAGTTCATGGCTCCCACACGCGGCAGTGGCGGTCGCCGACGATCCTGTCTAGAGGCGGTGAATGATGCTTCTCAAAATAAAGAAGACATTGGCGATGACCCCACGACGCACTCCACGACAAGCTTGGTGACGAAGGGGTTGCCAGCGAGGAGGTGCTCCCTGAGCTATTGAAACTGCAACAATCAGGCCTCCATCTCAAGTGTCTGAAAAAACATGAATGGAAGCCAAATGATTCATAGTACTTGATGGACTAAACATCTAGAAAGAAGCATTTCATCCACAACTGAGTGATCTACTGACCAAGGTCAATAACTTCTGGTCTAACCAAAGACAAAATATACAAGGGTAGCAGATCATAGAACTTATATTGTTGTTAACAAGCCAGAAACCTTCTATCTTCTGAAGAAAAAGAAAGCTAAAATCTTCAGTCAGGGCATACTTTCATTTTTTGAACAATATCAAGTGGTATCGCTTACGTGATCATTCAATTCATGCTTACTGGAAACAAATAACTAAGAACAAATAAGATAACCTGCAGTGTAGGAGGTAATCCTTCCATTTTAAATGGAAAATGCCAAACAGTACATGATACAGAAATAAAATGTTCTGCAACTAGCGATTTTCTCAAAAGAGAGTAAATTGTTAAACCAATTCCCGCTTCTGAAAACAACGATAACCAGGGTAACGTTGAAGATGCATGTGCAATTAGAACAACCATGTATCCTTGACCAACAATGAGACTTACAATTGGCGCAACACTAGACTGCAATCAAGGCGCGCGGGGGGGGGGGGTAGTCAGATTTCTGTATCTATCTATTGATGGACCCATTGGAGGAACAAGATATTCGGGAAAGGGAACTGACCGGTAGTCAGAATTCTGCATCCATCTATTGATGGATCCATTGGAGGAACAACTCAGGGAATGGGGGCCGACCGAGAAGCAGATTGGGCACTCATCGAGGTTGGTGTTGTGTGCATTGTTACTTATTAAGCAGGTGTCTATTGCAGAGTGAAATCATCTGTTGCTTTCTGTTACCAAGATTTGAAATAATAGAAAGAACAATAACAGAAAAACAAATAAATTCAGGGAGTGGTCTCGTGAAGATGTACTTGACATTGTAAGAAAGAAGAAAGCTCAGAAACTGTGGTATGAAACACATTCACATAACCATTCTGAGTTGTAGCAAGTTCAAGGAGGAAGGCAATGTTAATAAGTTGGTACACCAATCTATTCCTGAGAATGGTCAAATTTAAGGGATAAAAAATCAATAATCTATTCTTACCAAGCTTTTCATTAGTAAAAAGTTCGGCACCCAAATAACTTGTTAGCAGCAAAACTTTTCACTAATATGAAAATAGAACTGCAATATAATCTCTTATGAGAAAAGAAACTGACATGAGGTTAAAAAAAGAGCAAACATAGATGGTATGGCAGAAGAACAAATGAAAATCCTGATGACAGGGTATAAAAACATGATGAAACAAATCTCGAATAGGTAAACCAATAAGTTCTTAAGAAAAATAACCTGGAAAGCAAATCACAAGCACATCAATGTCAAACAGAAATAAAAAATTGTTTCTTAAAAGGATGTCATACTATTTAGTAGTTATAATATCTATGACCAGATATATAGTAACAAAATTGAATAATTTTAGTCCTTTCAACCCTAGTTGATGAAGCAAAAGATGCACAAAATAATGACCTTTACAACAGGTTTGTCCGGTACTGGACAGAGACGGGTTGAAGCAGAGTGTCGTCGACAGTGAAGTGAGAGGCTGCAGCAGAGGGCTTCACGGCGAGGCGGCGGGCTCAAGCAGAACAAGCACGCAAAGATGCATCCGCAACTAAAGCTTGCCCAAATGGAAGAACAATATTTTGGGTAAATGACGAGCTACACATGATAATAACATGATGCAATGAGCAAATAAAAAATTCTTGCATGAACAAAAATGTACATATAGACATAGTCCAGCTTCCACACATGAACAAAAATCAACACTTGGACACATCCGAGCATGAGCAAAAATCTACAAGGAGAGACGAGCGATAGCAAAATCAGATCACCTCTTATGTGAGCATCCAACCTAAAATCCACAACAATATATGGCTGTACACCTGAATTCAGATAAGCATTTTTTTCTGTGAATTCCTACTTCTGGATTGAGGAGACTACAAGTTGTACAACGAACAGACTGAATGAGATGCATGTATACCAGCGAGGAGGGCGACGCGGAGATTGAGTCGGGATATGGATAAGCCCCAGTTTCCAGCGAGGCCGTTGGCCGACTTAAAGTAGCAGGTGGCGGCGACAGAGCCGCGTACCAGAGGCTCTGCATCTGCAAATGTGCCAACAAGGTACAAAGTCATTAAATCAACAAAAATCAATGAACATATGGAAGCAAAGAAACAGATGTCACTTCGAGGGGGTGGCACTTACATTGCTCAGTTGGAAGAGAGCACTAACATCAGACCTAGGGATTCTGAAGTTCAAGGCCAGAACTGAAAATCAAGAACACCTTCAAGACCTGATCACATCACTTCAAGCTTACATTCCTATTTGTAGTCTTGCTTACCCTTGTATATTTTTTGTATACTTGGCCTTGTTTTATTTGTAAATCCCTTTCTGCCCTTTCGCAACAAAAAAGACCATTTCTGCCACCAATTGGTGGGCATACAGGCATTATGTAATTATTTCTCAAAAATTTAAAACATAGCAGCGGGAGCCTCTCCTGCTGTTTTGAGTGCTAAAAAATTCATTAAATCAATGAACTAATGCTCCTAAAATAACTAAATAATTGAATTGCAAATAGATAACTGGATAATACTACTTCTACTTGAGTTTAGCTTATAGTATATACAAAGATAGAAGTGGCATGCTTTAACAAAAACTTCTGGAAAACTGAAAGTTCACACAAACAGACAAACAAACACATAATGTAAAACGAGCAGATCAGCACACCATGGCAGAGAGTGGGCTCAGAGGCAAGAACTTTGATGAGAAGCCGGTAAAAGTTATGGCAATGACGATAAAAATGAGAGGATAGGTTATTCAATACCTCATATGGTGTACGTGTGACTGAAGATGTGTGTCTACAACCATCAAAAGAAGGTTACCACTGCCTAACGGATATCAGAGTAATGCCAAGCAAGTCACGACAACGACGCCTAGAACAGATAAGAAGTAGATCACTATTTGTGAAATAAAGACCACTAAGATATAGCAGCATCATGATGTTGCTTGTCTCCATCGGCTCTGGACCAGATACTATCAGCATAAAAATAGTCAGAAAATGATGACATAAGGTTACCCGGCAATAGAAAAGCAAATTAATTGTAGTCGATTGTACCCTCATTGTTAACCAAAGTTACCAGGAATTTCCAAGCCATCATTAAAGTTTGAACAAGAAAACACAAAGGCACAGAACGCAAGAAATCTTGCCTGATAACTAAATCGGTAACCATGTAAGAATACCAAAAGCAACTCACAATTTATACATGTTCCTATAAATTAAAACATCGGGTCATAATGCATTTGCTTTGTGCATTTCACACAATAAAAAAATTTGTCTAAAAAGTGAAATAGACATATTTTGTGTTTCTATTAGAAACTAAAACACATGTCACAGGCCTCTTAATTATTATAAATTGATGAGAAAGCACATTGTCCAGTACAGTAGTGCATCTCTGAAAATTCATGGTACTCAATGTCACGCTGACAGTGTAGGGCTTGGAGTACTACAACAACTTAATAGATGAACTGATACGGCATGGTAAAGATCAATTTATCTACCTGAACATAGCCTTTGATCGATCTTGATTAACCATCACTGCAGGCATACAACCTAATGTTACCATCTAGTACCATTTTGATCTCCCTCAGTCAGCCCCAGATTCATGTAATTCCAGAATGAAGCTTCAGAATCTTTTAGACGCTTTCGTTCTTCATTTGAATGTATGGTGATATATGTGCAGGGGACAATTATACCATGTACGCGGACACCTGCTTCGAATGCTTTGGAGGTAGTGTGAAGCACTGGGTCCCGTGTGACTTCGACGAGGTAGTATCGATGATCTGCAGCCAAATACTACACAACAACATGAGCCATAACTTGAATAGAAGGCGGAAAACACAAATCAGCATGAAAACCATGGGTATGGAAAGGAAATAGACCAAATACACACGGACAACGGTTTATCATCAGCACATCAGTTTTTCAATGTAACCAGCGAGGTTTGTTGAGAGGAACCAAATATGTGAGGCTTTTATTAGTTAGACAAAAAAAAAGAAAAGGGAACAACCTAGATACGATGATGACGGTGCTCTGGTGTGTGATGTTGATGAGCCCGTCGTCGTAGTCAGCGAGGGAGCAGCGGCCGATCCAGATGCCTGAACAGCCGGGCTTCATCTGGATGTCGTGTTTGCGGCCGACCTGGAGTCAAAGAAGGCCTTACTCCGCGCCACCATGATGCTGAACCGCGTCAGAAAGCCCAATAGGATGCTGGCTTGGGCTCGCCGTGATGACGGCATGGTCCTCACGCCCTGGCGCCGATCTATTCTGGCTCCCCACCTCGTGCTCCTCAGGGATCTTGGACAATATTCCTTCATCCTCATATCCCTGCTTGAGGCCGTCGTCGCTACCGCCACGTCCCACATCAATCAGCCGCCGCCGTCGCACATAAACGAAGGAGAGCGGATAGGTGGAGCGGCGCGGCGAGAGCGAGTAGGAGGAGGGGAGATTGCGTGCGGTGGTCGTAGAGGAAAAGCAGCGGAGGCGATATTTTTACCCGGTGGAGGTGTTATCTCAGGACGGTAAGATCCCCACCTCATTTTTTCACCACACAAAACAGCTCACACCACTGACAGTAGACCCGCGAATAAACCTGGGACCACCTGCAGACACTCAGCCACAAGCAAAACGTGTCGCTCTCGCCCTTTCAATGGATGCCCATCGCTTCCTAATCCACCACTCCCATTGGCCGAAGACAGGTGCTCATCTGGACACAACCCGCTGCTCTCATTGGCCAATGCTAACAGTACACGCCCTGTCGATGTGTACACCGCGAGAGGGTGCCCCATCTGCGCACGTTAATGTTTTTAATGTGTTTACGTACAGTCTCGACTACTCCCTTCGATCCAAATTATTTGTCGTGGTTTTAGTTAAGAGAGTATATTGCATCTCATGATAAGACTCGAAATGAACGTGTGCTTGGTTGGCTTAACTGATGGCGAAACTTGATTGTCCGGATTTGGCCAGAAGGTTGAAGAGCTGACACTAGGAACATCACGGGGCTGTTTGGTTTGTGACTAACTTAGCCAAAGATTGCCATAACTAAGGTTAGGCAAGTTTGACTAACTTAGGTGAGTGTTTAGTTTATGCCACACTTTACGCAAGCCATTTTTGGATCCCACATGGCATACACATAAAAAATGTGATAAGATTCCTTTAGACTTGCCAACTTGTGGCTCTCATTTTGATGAACTAACTTTAGACAAGCTTGACAAAAATATGTGATAAGATATGGCAATGCTTGTCCTATAACCAAACAACCCCACGTCTCGCTGATCGACGTCGTGATCTACGAGATCCACGCGTCCTCGTCGTCTCGCCGATCGGCATGTGTAGGTACTGAAATAACTAGGCAGACAGGGAAAAAGTTGGGAGAAAGCAATCATTCCAGCATATGACAGGCTCGTGATCATGAGTTTTGCGTCTGACCTTGATGGGAAATTCCTTCAACAGGGCACTGCATGCTCTGGCCTGCCTGAGTAGCCCGTGAGATACCGATGTGGAGTGTGAGCATCAGTAAGGCCCTGTTTAGTTTCAAATAAGTCACCAACTTATAAGTCGAAAAATGCAAAAAAAGACTTATTTTGCTAAATAGACCTAACTTATAAGTCATCCCAACTTATAAGTCATAAGTTGCTTCACCCCAACTTAAAACTTATAAGTCATCGCCTTTTACATGGGTCCATCATCTTTACATTAAAAAAACAAAGTAGAAAAATGTGTTCAGGTGACTTATAAGTCAGGCGACAACTAAACAGGCATGACTTATAAGTCACTGGTTTTAAGTCATCTGACTTATAAGTTAAGTGACTTATTGGAATCAAATAGGCCGTAAGTTAATCCAGCCCGTGAGGCCACTCTCTGCTCCTGTGAATGCTGCTAAGCCCACGACTTAAACACCCACACTAATCTAACCCACGTCGCTCTGCTCCGCCTACTATATAAACCACGCCAGCCCAGCCCATTCTCTGCATCTTACTTGTGTCCATTCTCCTCCATTCGCTTCGCTAGCTCTTTACACAGAGTCCCCCGCAGCAGGCTAGGCTAGCAGAAGCAGATCGATGGCGCTCTCTGGTCGCATGGCCGCATCCGCCCTCCTCCTTCTGGTCCTCCTCGTCGCCACAGGCACGTCCCGCCCAACCCCACTCTTCCCATCAACGATGCTTAATTTGTCACCGTGGTTTTATTCATTCATGTGCACTGCATGCAGAGATGGGGGCGCCGACGAGGAAGGTGGCGGAGGCGCGGGACTGCCTGTCCAAGAGCCACAAGTTCAAGGGCGCGTGCCTCAGCAGCAGCAACTGCGCCAGCATCTGCCGCACCGAGAACTTCCCCGGCGGCGAGTGCAAGCTCGACTCCTTCGCGCGCAAGTGCTTCTGCAAGAGAGTCTGCTAGCTTTGCCCTGCTCGATGCTACCTACGGTTGCTAGATCATCCCGCGCCGGTAGCCTAGATCTGTTCGTCAGTGCTTGTTCCTGTGTGTCCCGCAATAATAAAGTAGAGAATCAATCGGGGTCTCGATGGTCTAGTTGGCCGTAAGTCGTGCTTTTCTTTTGCTGCTTTGTGTGTGTTTGTTATGTGACAACACAAGGTCGTTGTTTCAGCATGGACGGACATGTGCAACGCATCTTTCTGTCTCTCTGATCGTTCGTTTGCTGCTACTAAATTCGAAGAGAAATGCTATTGTTGTGACTGCTGGTACATTTTAATTTCAGGAGACGAATTTCCGAAGCCGCGTGAACATATCTTCTGCATACATGAACTAAGTTGAGCATTAACATGATCCATAGACTCTGAGCATAAACTTTTCTGTACAAAACTTTTCTGTTTAAGGTAAATTTTATTATAGGTATTCAGATTTTATTAAACCAATAATACCATTTTGTTTCCCGTATGATTTACGTGTTCAGTTCATAATAGACAAAAAGCATTGTCTTCTTTTCCGTCGATATTTTTATTTGAAAAGGGAAAAAGGCCCTCTCTGCATCGACCCGGATTAATCGAGGTACTTTATGTCTTAAGAGGTACTACCTCGCCCGGGTTTATTAGGCCTCCTCTTTATTTTGCTAAAGTTTGACCATATATTTAATTAATAAAATTATCTGGCAAAAATTATGTCATTAGAAACCTCTTTATTCCAATACAAATCCAATAAAATACCTTTTGTAGAATGTATTTTGGATTTTGTTAGTCTAGTAAATGGTCAAAATTTGACAAAAAATAAGAGGGGGTCTAATAAACCCCAACGGATGAAGTAGAGCTTGACAAAAAATAAGAGGGGGTCTAATAAACCCCAACGGATGAAGTAGAGCCGTATCCAAAATAATAACTTTAATTTGGACTATCCTTGCCTGAATCAAAATCTAATTGTCTATTTTGTGAGGAAGTGAAAAAATCCATTTAAGATCAATCTTAAGAGGATTGAAACTCAAATTTTAGCCAACCCATGGAAGCCTTGGCTACACCTCGTCAGAGAAGAGGAAAACACCAACTCGAAAAAAAAGAGGAGGTAAACATTAAACATGTACCGGTAGCAAAAAATAGCAGCTGACAAAGTAGCACAAGATGATTGTGAGATTTTTTTTTTGAAGGTCACCGGGGAGGGAGAGAACTTCCCCACCTGAATTGTATTCAAATTGCCTATAAGACTTCACAGCCTTTTGCAGGATGGGTTCAAGTGAACCAGAATTACAGGGGGGCACAAGAGGAGAAGAGGTAAAGCAAAGAACACAACAAATAAACAAGGGAGAACAAAGAGGGAAAACACGCCCCGACACAACACAAAGCACCCCCAGCGAGATCGAACGGCATTGGCCAGCCGGGAACAAGCCATGGCACTGCACCATCGACGCAATCGGAGGCATCACTCAACCAAGAACGCACAATGCCACGACACCACCTGCGTCGGGGGTGCATTCGAACGGTCACGCGAGGCCGAGACGACGCCACGGCGCCTGTGTACCGCAGGCAAAGTCGGCATCGCCAAGCAGACAAACCCATGACACTATACCATTGACGCAATCGAAGGCATCACGCAACCAAGACTGCACAGCGCCACGACACCACCTGCGTCGGGGGTGCATTCGAACGGTCACGCGAGGCCGAGACGACGCCACGACACCTGTGTGCCACCAACAAAGTCGCTTGACATCGCCAAGCAGAGACTCACCAAGGAGCGCAGGAGCAAGAACACAAGAAGAACACCGCCAAAGAGGGGCTCCAGCCACCGTCGACCCCAAACCGGCCGCACCACCACCACCTCAAACTTATCAGCATAGCTAGCCTGAAGGAGGGCGCCAACTTTCATCTTCATCTGACCAAACAAGGCGAAGCGCCTTGAGCATTGGCCGTCTGGTCGCCACCCAACAACCTCTCGAAAGGGAGAGGTAGGAACGAGGAAATCCAATATAGGACCACATCTCGCTAACCCGGCTTCCGACGAAAGAATCAACCCCACTTCAGGGCATGGCCGAGCCAAGATCACGAAGACAGAGCACCATTTCTCCGCCACCATCTCCCCCACGAACCACCAACAGAACCACCTCGAGCCACTGGTCACCCTAGCAAGGCCAGCTCAAAGACGAAGCCCATGAAGGGATGTGACGTTTGAGCGCCACCATCGCCTGATCCGGGAGACCGGGATCCAAAGTTTCCTCTGGAGCAGACAGGAGGGGAGACGAGCACCGCGTCACGACGCCTTCAACAAGGATACGGTGCCCACAGGCACCACCGTCATTGGCCACGACCGAAATCGGAGCCCGGCATTAGCCGGCAGTGTGCGCAACCCCAAAACCTGTAGCCTGCTAGTCGCACTCGCTGCCAGCCCACGAACAGAGACTGTCGCGCCATGCGAAGCTTCCAGATCGGGAGAGAGAACCGGGGACGAGCGAGAACCGCACCTGCTGCACGCCGAGCCCTCCGCACACCACGTGCGTAGAACCCCGACGCGCTCACCCGCCCCCATTCCGAGTCCCAGCTCGCGGGAGAGAGCAAGGACCGCCAGATCCGCCGCCGATGGCAACGCACACCCAGGCCCGCCACCGCCGTCCACAACCGAGGTAGATGACCCCGCCGCAGCAAGACGCCGCCCTCACGGCCGGAGGGACTCACCCCACGCCACACGCGCCGATGGAGGCACCGCGGGCAGGGCCACCCCCGCCGGATCTAAGAGGCGACGCGCCGACACGCGCACCACAGACGCAGGCCACGGGGGCGCAGCGCCAGCCGGCCGCGAGCACCGCCGCCCTCCCCACTGGAGATTTAAAAAAAACATTAGTACAAGTTTGTCAAATTTGATCTTGACCAACTGGCAATTCTTTAACCATTCGATTGAACTAAAATTCTGTCATCTCGAGAGTTTTAGAACACAAATCAGTATGACTTATGAAAAAGCCACGCAACTTAACTTCAGAGAGCGTTTCTGCATAACCGAATATAACACTGATTTCATTCCATCCATACTCAAATTACAAGATCAGTTTTCTTTCCCAAAATCAGGGCACTCCTTGCTGAGAAGAACATATAGAGATGCAGAATGCCACGAGAACACCGATTCCATTGAATCCATTCCATTCATATTCAATCGCCTTACAGTAACTACACACCGATGGAACAACAACGCACGCACTCAGAAGAAACCCATATAGCACAGGGACACATGCATCACTTTTTTGCAGAGACTGAACAGAGATCAGCCGCCGAATCCGTAGAGGGTGCGTCCCTGTCGCTTGAGCGCGTAGACGACGTCCATGGCTGTTACGGTCTTGCGGCGGGCGTGCTCGGTGTAGGTGACAGCGTCGCGGATGACGTTCTCGAGGAAGATCTTGAGCACGCCGCGGGTCTCCTCGTAGATGAGCCCCGAGATGCGCTTCACGCCGCCCCGCCGCGCCAGCCGCCGGATCGCCGGCTTGGTGATGCCCTGGATGTTGTCCCGCAGCACCTTCCGGTGGCGCTTGGCCCCGCCCTTCCCCAGACCCTTCCCGCCCTTGCCGCGGCCGGACATGATTGGTTGCTTGGAGGAGCTGGTGCGATTTGGGAACGGAGTGGCGGTGGCGGTGGCGGCGGCTGCTGTAGGTGGGAGACGGGGTCGGGGAAGGGGAATTTAACAATGGATGAGCGTACAGCCGCCGTTGGATCCGTATAGGAATGGACGGTCAAGATCTCGATCCCGGGTGAGATGGCGCGGATCGCTGGCGTGGCCCTCAAATTTCATCGTCCAGTGAGGCAGGAAGGAGCTCCAAAATTTTGGATTTGCCGGTTCATGCTGGTTTCTTGCGACGACTACGTCCACTTGTTCATCACGGTGTGAGAAGTATTTTAAATAGAAGCGGAGAAAACAAAATGGAGTGGATTAACTAAAATTTTCTTCCCACGAAAAAATAACTTTTCATACGAGAATCATGTAGATTTCATTAAACCGGTAAACCATGAAAAACAGTTACTCCAAAGTCCAAACAAACTAAGAGAGCTGCAAATATCCTCAAAAAAAAGAGAGCTGGAAATTGTGATATCTAAAATACAAACAAAGTAATTTCTACATAAAAGCTCACAACAAACACATAAAACACGAAGCGGTGACATAAAATCACTTGTCCTTAGTGTACTGAAACTCATGCAATGTACACTGAAATTCGGCACAACCAGTTCACCACGTGAGGCAAAATTAGAAGAAAATCTTCTTTGAACATTGGCCGAGCATCGCCTCAGACTTGGAACGGGGAGGATTTGTAATTGCGCTCCCAAAAATTAGCATCCACGTCATAAATTCATAGGTCCGAATACGATTAGGAAACGTCCTACCGTAGTTGGTCACATCAAACGATGTGGAACCCTAGACTGACATAACACAAACCCCACATCTCGATCCAGGGGTGGGTCTAGGCCCGGGGCTAGGAGGGCTAAAGTCCTAGTCCAACACGAGTGTTTGTTCACTAGTGCAGAACCGGGCAATAGCACCGGTTCATAAGGCCCTTTAATGCCGGTTTGGTAACCGGTGTTAAAGTGTAGGCACTAAAAGCCCTCCTCCTTTAGTACCGGTTCAGCACGAACCGGTGCTAAAGGGCAACCACGTGGCACGAGCCAGCTTCGAGGGCAGGGAGCCCTTTAGTACCGGTTGGTGTCATCAACCGATATTAAAAGGTTGGGGGGTTTTGGATTTATGATTTCTTTTTCATTTAATTTTGTGTTTTCAATTTAATTATTTTTCGTTTGCTGGTATTTTACGATACTACCTATTGTACACGTTATGCATATATATAAATAGAATTTCTAGTAGAACCGATCATAATATATATATATTATATATATATCATCGAATGTCTCATAACCACCATTAATTAA
>NC_057809.1:49871667-49899576 GCF_018294505.1 Triticum aestivum | reverse complement strand
TAACACTTCCGCACTGCACGCTCAACGCAAGTGCACGTCATTGTTTGAACTAAGTGTGTTGCAGTACTGAGGCGAGTGAACTTCCCGTGGCAAAAAACTGCACGCAGTGTTTTTTTTGGTACTGTTTTCTCTCTAGTTTTTTAACTGTTTGTCAGAACGAGGCGTGAAATATATCATTGAAAAGCTATGGATTAGGCGCAACTTATCCATGTTGAACACTTTCCGAGATTCCTCACGGTTTAAGAGCAGTTTTGAAAATGGGGCAGCCCACAACGAGTGGCAGCGAGGGTTTTTTCGCATTTTTTTTCCTAAACCGCTTGTCGGAATGAAGCAAATGATACACCGTTGGATAGATATCGTCGAGGCGCATCTTTTTCATTTCTATTTCTTTCTCTAATTTCTTACGGTTTAAGAGCAGTTTCAAATTTACTAAATTGCGGAATTCTGTTTTTTGAATTTTTTTTACAATTTTCGGTACTGTTTTCGCTCTAGTTTTTTAACTGTTTGTCGAAACGAGGCGCCTAATATGTCGTTGGAAAGCTATGGACAAGGCGCAACTTTCACATGTAAAAATAGTTTTGAGATTCCTTACAGTTTTAAGTTAATTTTAAAAATTGTGTGGCAGACGACAAGTGGCAGGAGCCGTTTTTCGCGAAATTTTTACAAACCGGTCGTTGAAATGATTCAAATGATATGCCGTTGTAAAGATATCGACGAGGCGCAACTTTTTTCATGTAGAACACTCTCTCTAATTCCTTTAAGGTTTAAGAGTAGCTTTAAATTTACCGAAATGCGGACACTCTATTTTTCGCGACACCCAAATCGACGTTGGTACTTCATCCGACTGAAAACCGCACTGCATCGGACGGAAAACCGCACTGCATCAGACGGGCAGCAGATCTGCATGATTTCTTTTATTCGAACGTAATTTTTTCAAGGACGAGAAAGTAGAGTGCACTTCACGTCGGGTGTAAATGAACCACAACACTATCAAGAAGTGAACCACATTATTTTTTCGCTTTCCATAACAAGTTTTTTGCACTTATTGGATGAACAACTTCACACGGCCTACCGCACTGCTTCAGAATGAAAACCACACTGCATCGGATGGGCAAGCGAGCTGCATAATTCCTTTTGTTGGACGTAAATTTTCTTCGAGTTTTTGTTGTCTTTTTTTTCTAACGTTTTTGTGATTGAGAAGGACCGCATAAATGATGGAAGGGAACCACGACATATATCCAAAGTGAACGTCGATGTTGAATGAAGTGAGTTGCATGTTTTTTTACATCATTGCCGTCTGCTCTGAACCATGGGAGTAGTGCACTGCACTGATAAAAGAAAACCTCTTCGTGGGACAAAAGTGAACCTCTTCGACAAAAAATCATACAAAAAAATCAGGCAGTAGAAAAATATTTTCACCGCAGCACACAACCATACGAACTGCATGGGCTACATCTGCCATTGACCTGGTACTCTGCGCATTACATACAGGCATACATGTCTGCGACGGAGAAAAATCTATAAAAAATGACACCATACAGGCATATAGGTACACACTCACACACACATACATTGTTGTCCACTACGCCCAATTCAGCACTGAAGCACCATGAGCTATAAACTGCACTGCCAATGCATAACCAAAGCTGAATGTAATAACATTACTTGCACTCGAGAAACTTAGTCAGAGTTTAATTTCTGAAGTTTCTCAACACACAGAAAACTCCAAACTGCACTACATATCTGGAATGGGTAAAAACTCCAAAGTGCACGGCCATAGATCCGAGCTCTGAATCCGAGCTCAGGCATGTGGCCATGATGCCGCCGCTGTGGAGGGGTGGTGTCGCTGCTCTTCCATCGGGAGTCACCGGCGAACTGCACGGCCACGACGAGCGTACTGCATGACCGTTATGGGTGGGGTTTGCTCTCACCGGTGTCAGGGAGCTGCACGTACCGTGTTGATGAACTGCGCGGTCGCCCGGGGTGCACTGCATGGAGAGGGTGAGAGGAACTGTAGGTAGACACGTAGCGGGGGCCTCGTCGTCTCTTTCTAGAGGTCGTTGATGCCTAGCCAGCGATCTCGTGGCGAGATGGAGCCGCGTGGGGGAGGGTGTGGCCATTCGAGATCCCTCAGGACGCCTGGATCCGTCGTCGGAGGGTCGTCAGATGTGGATGGACCTCCTACCACCACCTCACCGGCAGAAGCCCAGTGGAGCACCCCTTGATGTGATCTAGTGGCGTGGGGATGAGGCTGCCAACCGGCACGGTATTCGGTGAACTACAGGTAGGGGAGGAGTTAGCTGCGGGGGTGACTGCCATGAACTACAGGTAGGGGAGGAGTGAGCCGCGGGGGTGACTGGCGCTGCTGGGGGGAGGCGATGGTGGAGTGGGTGGGAGCACCTGATTTGGATCCGGAGGCAGGCGATGTGCATCCGGTCTCTTCGGCGTGGATCGTAGCGGCTCGATGGGGGTGGGGATGAGAGGATGAGGTGCTGAGGCGTCGGGCAGGAAGTGACTGCTGGGGCAGGGTGGGTCCTGGGCGGCGGAGGGAGGAGGAAGTTGGAGCTTGGGTGCTCTTGCTGCGCGATGAAGGTGGAGCGGGGCAAGGTACCAGAGGGAAGAGAAAGGTGGGCATCAGGGGCGCTTTGCCGCCCATGGCGAGGTCGGGGTGGCCTACCTCATCGTGAGGTACAGGCGCGCGGGAGGGAGGGGTGAGGGTGCCCGAGATGGCGCCTGCGGGGGCATGGCGGCACGGTTTGACCAGGGCCGCCTGGATCCTTCACCGGAGCGCCGTCAAAGGAGAAGGTGGCGTGGATTGGAGCCGCGTCGCCTGGGAGGATTGGGTGGTCGGGGCGTCGTGGTGGTCGGAGCTCCGTAGTAGTTGGCGGCGTCGGGGGAGTGGGTCGTGGGTGAGGAAGAAGGTAGTCGGGATGGGGTGGGGGAGGAGCAAACGGATAAGGTCTGGACGTGGGGGTGGGGTGGATTTCGTTTTTGTTGGGGCGGTTCGGTTCGTAGGTGGACGCAGCGTGGGGTGTTAGCAAAATAAGCGAAAGTGTTATCAGAATAAGACTCTTAAGGGTGTTATCATAATAGACTCCTAATTGGTGCCTTCGGAGCCAGTGGCATTAGCCTAGCTAATTGGTGCCTTCGGAGCACGATAACAATTGGAAGTGGTTCATGGGGGCGGTAGCGGGTAATAGTATTCTCCTTTGGGATCTATGACCTGGTCGAGCAAAAATCTCGCTATTTCCTCTTGAATTGCTTCTATGCGGTCATGTGCTAGGAGCTTGTCCCGCACCTCTTTGAACTGTTAAGAAGGAGATCAATATGCATATGTATTAGTTGTGTGACTAGATATCGATAATGGTGTAAAAATTGTGAATAGTGTTCTAACAATCGATATCATACCCACTCCTGTCTTTGAGATTTGCTCCTTTCGGACGCAATCATGCGAATGTTCTCGCAAACATAGTATGCACATAGATCATTCCCCGGCGCCTGCTTCAAGGCCTTTACAAGAATGGAATTTGATCAGATAATAATTAATCAAGCATGATAATTAAAGAGATGGCAGCTAGCTAGTACTACTTAATTACTTACCTTGGGTCGATACCATTTCAGATTTTGTTTCCATGGGCCTAGAGTGGCCCTGATGAACTTTGCCCAAGCCCTGCCCGCCGACAAAGAAAATGAATAAATGGGTTATTAAATAGTTGTTATCAGGAAATGACGAACTAATTAAATAGGCCGAGATATAGTTAATAATGATTGAAATTACCTGTTGACTATCTCCTTCACGATGGTGTAGTCACTTGCTTTCTTAAGTAGTGAGTCTAGTACTTCAACTGTTCATTCATCAACTTTAATGATTAACAAGATCCAGTGAAATCTGCATGCACACACGTTTGCATGTCTTAATTAAGCGGGCATATGTAAGCAAAAACATGTAGCTAGCTAGTAGGGAAAAACAGAATTTGTAGTACAAGACAGTGTGACTCACTGGAAGTTGTAAGGAAGTAGTATATCTTCATTGTATTTGAGTTCCTTGAAGAACTGTAGCATGCTTTCCTCTACACTTTTTTCGTGATATGGATCTATTTTCCATGTGTATTCATTAATGGTATTTGGGTCAACGAACCCAATGCCATAACGTCCACCTTTTTTCATTTCATAAATCTTCATCCTGCATAATACCACAGAAAAGAATATAGTGAGGATAATTACAGGTAATGATTGATCAAAATGATCACTACAGCTAGCTTGAGACTTAAATTACAGAAAGGAATCACATACAGACAATAGCAACTGACCAAAGGTTGGCCCCGGGCATATTTCCGTTTTATTTCCTCCTCTCTAGTCGGAGACATGGGCTCGATATCGAGGAGTTGTCCAACAGTGATCCCGATCGATTCAGCCTGCGCAATATGCTCCTCGGTTATTACCACATCGCCCACCCCGGGAACGTTAACGGTTTGCCCACAATAATATTGGGCGCGCCTACTCTCATGTGTTGTTGGCACAACAAACGGGGGGATTGATTGCGCTTCCTGTTCTCCCAGCTGGAGAACGGTTTTACCGCTCCTTTTGCCAGCTGATTTGCTCGAGCTCGAGCTCGCCTCTTTCTGTAGACGTGCTCGATTTAACTTCTTGATGTGGCGCTCATAGTCTGTGTCAACAGGCTTGGGAGCTGGTGCTGTAGCCATACGAATGAAGTGGTCAATCTTTTCCACAGGCACTTTCTCCCTTGGCGGCGGTGGCGGTTTCGGTGCAAAATGAGCTTCCACCTCGGCCTTCGATATGGCTACGTTTTCCTCCACGGACTTGTCATAAGGCCTCTGCGGAAGAGGCGCGAGGCTTGGACCATATTGAAATCGCTTGCCTCCGCCTGTACCTCCAGTACTACCTCGACTTGTACCGCTACGCACCATAGCTGAGGCAGCTCTCTTCCGTGATTGCTGAGGCGGCGAAGACGTCTGACGTGGCTGAGTTGGAGGAGGAGGAGTGGCCTGAAGCTGTGCCGGACTTGGAGGAGGAGTGGCCTGAAGCTGTGCCGGACTTGGAGGAGGAGTGGCCTGATGCTTTGCCAGACTTGGAGGAGGAGGAGTGGCCTGAAGCTGTGCCGGACTTGGAGGAGGCAATAATAAAGTTATTATTTATTTCCTTATAATCATGATAAATGTTTATTATTCATGCTGGAATTGTATTAACCGGAAACATAATACATGTGTGAATACATAGACAAACAAAGTGTCACTAGTATGCCTCTACTTGACTAGCTCGTTAATCAAAGATGGTTATGTTTCCTAACCATGAACAATGAGTTGTTATTTGATTAACGAGGTCACATAATTAGTTGAATGATCTGATTGACATGACCCGTTCCATTAGCTTAGCACCCGATCGTTTAGTATGTTGCTATTGCTTTCTTCATGACTTATACATGTTCCTATAACTATGAGATTATGCAACTCCCGTTTGCCGGAGGAACACTTTGGGTGCTACCAAACGTCACAACGTAACTGGGTGATTATAAAGGAGCATTACAGGTGTCTCCAAAGGTAGATGTTGGGTTGGCGTATTTCGAGATTAGGATTTGTCACTCCGATTGTCGGAGAGGTATCTCTGGGCCCTCTCGGTAATGCACATCACATAAGCCTTGCAAGCATTGCAACTAATGAGTTAGTTGCGAGATGATGTATTACAGAACGAGTAAAGAGACTTGCCGGTAACGAGATTGAACTAGGTATTGGATACCAACGATCGAATCTCGGGCAAGTAACATACCGATGACAAAGGGAACAACGTATGTTGTTATGCGGTCTGACCGATAAAGATCTTCATAGAATATGTAGGAGCCAATATGAGCATCCAGGTCCCGCTATTGGTTATTGACCGGAGACGTGTCTCGGTCATGTCTACATTGTTCTCGAACCCGTAGGGTCCGCACGCTTAAGGTTACGATGACAGTTATATTATGAGTTTATGCATTTTGATGTACCGAAGGTTGTTCGGAATCCCGGATGTGATCACGGACATGATGAGGAGTCTCGAAATGGTCGAGACATAAAGATTGATATATTGGAAGCCTATGTTTGGATATCGGAAGTGTTCCGGGTGAAATCGGGATTTTACCGGAGTACCGGGAAGGTTACCGGAACCCCCCGGGAGCTAAATGGGCCATGATGGGCCTTAGTGGAAAAGAGAAGAGGCATCCCTACATGGGCTGCGCGCCTTCCTCTTCCCCTAGTCCTATTAGGACTAGGAGAGGTGGCCGGCCCCCTCCTTCTCTTTTCCCCCCTCCGCGAATCCTATTCCAACTAGGATTGGGGGGGGGGAATCCTACTCCCAGAGGGAGTAGGACTCTCCTGGCGCACCCCTTGTGGCCGGCCAGCCTCCCCCCTTTGGTCCTTTATATACTGAGGTAGAGGCACCCTAGAACACACAAGTTGATCCACGTGATCTATTCCTTAGCCGTGTGCGGTTCCCCAGCCACCATATTCCTCGATAATACTGTAGCGGAGTTTAGGCGAAGCCCTGCTGCTGTAGTGCATCAAGATCGTCACCACGCCGTCGTGCTGACGGAACTCTTCCCCGACACTTTGCTGGATCGGAGTCCGGGGATCGTCATCGAGCTGAACATGTGCTCGAACTCGGAGGTGCCGTAGTTTCGGTGCTTGATCGGTTGGATCGTGAAGACGTACGACTACTTCCTCTACGTCGTATCAACGCTTTCGCAGTCGGTCTGCGTGGGTACGTAGACATCACTCTCCCCTCTCGTTGCTATGCATCACCATGATCTTGCGTGTGCGTAGGAAATTTTTTGAAATTACTTCGAAACCCAACAGTGGCATCCGAGCCTAGGTTATTTATGTTGATGTTATATGCACGAGTAGAACACAAGTGAGTTGTGGGCGATATAAGTCATACTGCCTACTAGCATGTCATACTTTGGTTCGGCGGCATTGTTGGGCGAGACGACCCGGACCAACCTTACGCGTACGCTTACGCGAGACCGGTTCCCCCGACGTGCTTTGCACATAGGTGGCTTGCGGGCGACTGTCTCTCCAACTTTAGTTGAACCAAGTATGGCTACGCCCGGTCCTTGCGAAGGTTAAAACGGAGTCTATTTGACAAACTATCGTTGTGGTTTTGATGCGTAGGTGAGATTGGTTCTTGCTTAAGCCCGTAGCAGCCACGTAAAACTTGCAACAACAAAGTAGAGGACGTCTAACTTGTTTTTGCAGGGCATGTTGTGATGTGATATGGTCAAGACATGATGCTGAATTTTATTGTATGAGATGATCATGTTTTGTAACCAAGTTATCGGCAACTGGCAGGAGCCTTATGGTTGTCGTTTTATTGTATGCAATGAAATCGCGATGTAATGCTTTACTTTATTACTAAGCGGTAGTGATAGTCGTGGAAGCATAAACTTGGCGAGATGACAACGATGCTACGATGAAGATCAAGGTGTCACGCCGGTGATGATGGTGATCACGACGGTGCTTCGGAGATGGAGATCACAAGCACTAGATGATGATGGCCATATCATATCACTTATATTGATTGCATGTGATGTTTATCCTTTTATGCATCTTATCTTGCTTTGATTGACGGTAGAATTATAAGATGATCTCTCACTAAATTATCAAGAAGTGTTCTCCCTGAGTATGCACCGTTGCGAAAGTTCTTCGTGCTGAGACACCACGTGATGATCGGGTGTGATAGGTTCTACATTCAAATACAACGGGTGCAAAACAGTTGCACACGCAGAATACTCAGGTTATACTTGACGAGCCAAGCATATACAGATATGGCCTCGGAACACGGAGACCGAAAGGTCGAGCGTGAATCATATAGTAGATATGATCAACATAACGATGTTCACCATTGAAAACTACTCCATCTCACGTGATGATCGGTTATGGTTTAGTTGATTTGGATCACGTAATCACTTAGAGGATTAGAGGGATGTCTATCTAAGTGGGAGTTCTTTAGTAATATGATTAATTGAACTTAAATTTATCATGAACTTAGTACCTGATAGTATCTTGCTTGTTTATGTTGATTGTAGATAGATGGCTCGTGCTGTTGTTCCGTTGAATTTTAATGTGTTCCTTGAGAAAGCAAAGTTGAAAGATGATGGTAGCAATTACACGGACTGGGTCTGTAACTTGAGGATTATCCTCATTGCTGCACAGAAGAATTACGTCCTGGAAGCACCGCTGGGTGCCAGGCCTGCTACAGGAGCAACGCCGGATGTTATGAACGTCTGGCAGAGCAAAGCTGATGACTACTCGATAGTTCAGTGTGCCATGCTTTACGGCTTAGAATCGGGACTTCAACGACGTTTTGAACGTCATGGAGCATATGAGATGTTCCAGGAGTTGAAGTTAATATTTCAAGCAAATGCCCGGATTGAGAGATATGAAGTCTCCAATAAGTTCTATAGCTGCAAGATGGAGGAGAACAGTTCTGTCAGTGAGCATATACTCAAAATGTCTGGGTATAATAATCACTTGATTCAATTGGGAGTTAATCTTCCAGATGATTGCGTCATTGATAGAATTCTTCAATCACTGCCACCAAGCTACAAAAGCTTCGTGATGAACTATAATATGCAAGGGATGAACAAGACTATTCCCGAGCTCTTCGCAATGCTGAAAGCTGCGGAGGTAGAAATCAAGAAGGAGCATCAAGTGTTGATGGTCAACAAGACCACTAGTTTCAAGAAAAAGGGCAAAGGGAAGAAGAAGGGAAACTTCGAAAAGAACGGCAAGGAAGTTGCTACTCAAGAGAAGAAACCCAAACCTGGACCTAAGCCTAAAACTGAGTGCTTCTATTGCAAGCAGACTGGTCACTGGAAGCGGAACTGCCCCAAGTATTTGGCGGATAAGAAGGATGGCAAGGTGAACAAAGGTATATGTGATATACATGTTATTGATGTGTACCTTACTAATGCTTGCAGTAGCACCTGGGTATTTGATACTGGTTCTGTTGCTAATATTTGCAACTCGAAACAGGGACTACGGATTAAGCGAAGATTGGTTAAGGACGAGGTGACGATGCGCGTGGGAAACGGTTCCAAAGTCGATGTGATCGCAGTCGGCACACTACCTCTACATCTACCTTCGGGATTAGTATTAGACCTAAATAATTGTTATTTGGTGCCAGCGTTAAGCATGAACATTATATCTGGATCTTGTTTGATGCGAGACGGTTATTCATTTAAATCAGAGAATAATGGTTGTTCTATTTATATGAGTAATATCTTTTATGGTCATGCACCCTTGAAGAGTGGTCTATTCTTGTTGAATCTCGATAGTAGTAACACACATATTCATAATGTTGAAGCCAAAAGATGCAGAGTTGATAATGAGAGTGCAACTTATTTGTGGCACTGTCGTTTAGGTCATATCGGTGTAAACGCATGAAGAAACTCCATTCTGATGGACTTTTGGAACCACCTGATTATGAATCACTTGGTACTTGCGAACCGTGCCTCATGGGCAAGATGAACAAAACACCGTTCTCCGGTACTATGGAGAGAGCAACAGATTTGTTGGAAATCATACATACAGATGTATGTGGTCCGATGAATATTGAGGCTCGTGGCGGATATCGTTATTTTCTCACCTTCACAGATGATTTAAGCAGATATGGGTATATCTACTTAATGAAACATAAGTCTGAAACATTTGAAAAGTTCAAGGAATTTCAGAGTGAAGTTGAAAATCATCGTAACAAGAAAATAAAGTTTCTACGATCTGATCGTGGAGGAGAATATTTGAGTTACGAGTTTGGTGCACATTTGAAAAATTGTGGAATAGTTTCGCAACTCACGCCACCCGGAACACCACAGCGTAATGGTGTGTCCGAACGTCGTAATCGTACTTTACTAGATATGGTGCGATCTATGATGTCTCTTACTGATTTACCGCTATCATTTTGGGGATACGCTCTAGAGACGGCCGCATTCACGTTAAATAGGGCACCATCAAAATCCGTTGAGACGACGCCTTATGAACTGTGGTTTGGCAAGAAACCAAAGTTGTTGTTTCTTAAAGTTTGGGGCTGCGATGCTTATGTGAAAAAACTTCAACCTGATAAGCTCGAACCCAAATCGGAGAAATGTGTCTTCATAGGATATCCAAAGGAAACTATTGGATATACCTTCTATCACAGATCCGAGGGCAAGACTTTTGTTGCTAAATTCGGAAACTTTCCAGAGAAGGAGTTTCTCTCGAAAGAAGTGAGTGGGAGGAAAGTAGAACTTGACGAGGTAACTGTACCTGCTCCCATATTGGAAAGTAGTACATCAGAGAAAACTGTTTCAGTGACACCTACACCAGTTAGTGAGGAAGCTAATGATAATGATCATGAAACTTCAGATCAAGATACTACTGAACCTCGTAGATTAACCAGAGTAAGATCCGCACCAGAGTGGTACGGTAATCCTGTTCTGGAAGTCATGCTACTAGATCATGATGAACCTACGAACTATGAAGAAGCGATGGTGAGCCCAGATTCCGCAAAATTGGTTGAAGCCATGAAATCTGAGATGGGATCCATATATGAGAACAAAGTATGGACTTTGGTTGACTTGCCCGATAATCGGCAAGCAATTGAGAATAAATGGATCTTCAAGAAGAAGACTGACGCTGATGGTAATGTTACTGTCTACAAAGCTCGACTTGTCGCGAAAGGTTTTCGGCAAGTTCAAGGGATTGACTACGATGAGACCTTCTTACCCGTAGTGATGCTTAAGTCCGTCCGAATCATGTTAGCGATTGCCGCATTTTATGATTATGAAATATGGCAGATGGATGTCAAAACTGCATTCCTGAATGGATTTCTGGAAGAAGAGTTGTATATGATGCAACCGGAAGGTTTTGTCGATCCAAAGAGAACTAACAAAGTGTGCAAGCTCCAGCGATCCATTTATGGACTGGTGCAAGCCTCTCGGAGTTGGAATAAACGCTTTGATAGTGTGATCAAAGCATTTGGTTTTATATAGACTTTCGAAGAAGCCTGTATTTACAAGAAAGTGAGTGGGAGCTCTGTAGCATTTCTGATATTATATGTGGATGACATATTGCTAATTGGAAATGATATAGAATTTCTGGATAGCATAAAGGGATACTTGAATAAGAGTTTTTCAATGAAAGACCTCGGTGAAGCTGCTTACATATTAGGCATTAAGATCTATAGAGATAGATCAAGACGCTTAATTGGACTTTCACAAACAACATACCTTGACAAAATTTTGAAGAAGTTCAAAATGGATCAAGCAAAGAAAGGATTCTTGCATGTGTTACAAGGTGTGAAATTGAGTAAGACTCAATGCCCGACCACTGCAGAAGATAGAGAGAATATGAAAGATGTTCCCTATGCATCAGCGATAGGATCTATCATGTATGCAATGCTGTGTACCAGACCTGATGTGTGCCTTGCTATAAGTCTAGCAGGGAGGTACCAAAGTAATCCAGGAGTGGATCACTGGACAGCGGTCAAGAACATCCTGAAATACCTGAAAAGGACTAAGGATATGCTTCTCGTATATGGAGGTGACAAAGAGCTCGTCGTAAATGGTTACGTTGATGCAAGCTTTGACATTGATCCGGACGATTCTAAATCGCAAACCGGATACGTGTTTACATTAAACGGTGGAGCTGTCAGTTGGTGCAGTTCTAAACAAAGCGTCGTAGCGGGATCTACATGTGAAGCGGAGTACATAGCTGCTTCGGAAGCAGCGAACGAAGGAGTCTGGATGAAGGAGTTCATATCCGATCTAGGTGTCATACCTAGTGCATCGGGTCCAATGAAAATCTTTTGTGACAATACTGGTGCAATTGCCTTGGCAAAGGAATCCAGATTTCACAAGAGAACCAAGCACATCAAGAGACGCTTCAACTCCATCCGGGATCTAGTCCAGGTGGGAGACATAGAGATTTGCAAGATACATACGGATCTGAATGTTGCAGACCCGTTGACTAAGCCTCTTCCACGAGCAAAACATGATCAGCACCAAGGCTCCATGGGTGTTAGAATCATTACGGTGTAATCTAGATTATTGACTCTAGTGCAAGTGGGAGACTGAAGGAAATATGCCCTAGAGGCAATAATAAAGTTATTATTTATTTCCTTATAATCATGATAAATGTTTATTATTCATGCTGGAATTGTATTAACCGGAAACATAATACATGTGTGAATACATAGACAAACAAAGTGTCACTAGTATGCCTCTACTTGACTAGCTCGTTAATCAAAGATGGTTATGTTTCCTAACCATGAACAATGAGTTGTTATTTGATTAATGAGGTCACATCATTAGTTGAATGATCTGATTGACATGACCCGTTCCATTAGCTTAGCACCCGATCGTTTAGTATGTTGCTATTGCTTTCTTCATGACTTATACATGTTCCTATAACTATGAGATTATGCAACTCCCGTTTGCCGGAGGAACACTTTGGGTGCTACCAAACGTCACAACGTAACTGGGTGATTATAAAGGAGCATTACAGGTGTCTCCAAAGGTAGATGTTGGGTTGGCGTATTTCGAGATTAGGATTTGTCACTCCGATTGTCGGAGAGGTATCTCTGGGCCCTCTCGGTAATGCACATCACATAAGCCTTGCAAGCATTGTAACTAATGAGTTAGTTGCGAGATGATGTATTATAGAACGAGTAAAGAGACTTGCCGGTAACGAGATTGAACTAGGTATTGGATACCGACGATCGAATCTCGGGCAAGTAACATACCGATGACAAAGGGAACAACGTATGTTGTTATGCGGTCTGACCGATAAAGATCTTCGTAGAATATGTAGGAGCCAATATGGGCATCCAGGTCCCGCTATTGGTTATTGACCGGAGACGTGTCTCGTTCATGTCTACATTGTTCTCGAACCCGTAGGGTCCGCACGCTTAAGGTTACGATGACAGTTATATTATGAGTTTATGCATTTTGATGTACCGAAGGTTGTTCGGAGTCCCGGATGTGATCACGGACATGACGAGGAGTCTCGAAATGGTCGAGACATAAATATTGATATATTGGAAGCCTATGTTTGGAGATCGGAAGTGTTCTGGGTGAAATCGGGATTTTACCGGAGTACCGGTAAGGTTACCGGAACCCCTCGGGAGCTAAATGGGCCATGATGGGCCTTAGTGGAAAAGAGAAGAGGCAGCCCTACATGGGCTGCGCGCCTTCCCCTTCCCCTAGTCCTATTAGGACTAGGAGAGGTGGTCGGCCCCCTCCTTCTCTTTTCCCCCCTCCGCGAATCCTATTCCAACTAGGATTGGGGGGGGGGGGGAATCCTACTCCCAGAGGGAGTAGGACTCTCCTGGCGCACCCCTTGTGGCCGGCCAGCCTCCCCCTTTGGTCCTTTATATACTAAGGTAGAGGCACCCTAGAACACACAAGTTGATCCACGTGATCTATTCCTTAGCCGTGTGCGGTGCCCCAGCCACCATATTTCTCGATAATACTGTAGCGGAGTTTAGGCGAAGCCCTGCTGCTGTAGTGCATCAAGATCGTCACCATGCCGTCGTGCTGACGGAACTCTTCCCCGACACTTTGCTGGATCGGAGTTCGGGGATCGTCATCGAGCTGAACGTGTGCTCGAACTCGGAGGTGCCGTAGTTTCGGTGCTTGATCGGTTGGATCGTGAAGACGTACGACTACTTCCTCTACGTCGTATCAACGCTTCCGCAGTCGGTCTGCGTGGGTATGTAGACAGCACTCTCCCCTCTCGTTGCTATGCATCACCATGATCTTGCGTGTGCATAAGAAATTTTTTGAAATTACTTCGAAACCCAACATTTGGAGCGTAGCAAATTCTTGTGTTCATCCATATACGGAGCCACCAAGGCGGAATTCTGTAGAACTGTGTAGTGTGCTTCAGTGAGAGAATATCCGTCCATACATATTATTTGTTCCCCTCCTAGCGTGCCTTTTCCATCCAGTTTGCCCTTATGCCACGATTCAGGAACACCAATCGGCTTAAGGTCAGGAATAAAGTCAATACAAAACTCAATGACCTCCTCATTTTCATGGCCCTTGGAGATGCTTCCTTCTGGCCTAGCACGGTTATGAACATATTTCTTTAAGACTCCCATGAACCTCTCAAAGGGGAATATATTGTGTAGAAATACAGGACCCAAAACGTTAATCTCTTCGATAGGTGAACTAGGACGTGCGTCATGATGTTGAAGAAGGATGGTGGGAACACCAACTCGAAATTGACAAGACATTGCACCAAATCATTCTCTAACCTTGGTATGATTTCTGGATCGATTACCTTCTGAGAGATTGCATTGAGAAATGCACATAGCTTCACAATGGCTAATCGAACGTTTTCCGGTAGAAGCCCCCTCAATGCAACCGAAAGCAGTTGCGTCATAATCACGTGGCAGTCATGAGACTTTAGGTTCTGAAATTTTTCTCTGCCATGTTTATTATTCCCTTTATATTTGACGAGAAGCCAGACGGTACCTTAATACTGAGCAGGCATTCAAAGAAGATTTCCTTCTCTTCTTTGGTAAGAGCGTAGCTTGCATGACCCTGATGTATGCCATCTTTTCCGTGCATACGTTGCTGGTCCTCCCGTGCCTCAGGTGTATCTTTTATCTTCCCATACATGCCCAAGAAGCCAAGCAGGGTCACACAAAGATCTTCGTCACGTGCATCACGTCGATTGCGGAGCGGACCTCTAGGTCTTTCCAATAGGGCAGGTCCCAAAATATAGATTTCTTCTTCCACATGGGTGCGCGTTCGTCAGCGTCATTCGGAACAGGTTGTCCACCAGGACCCTTTCCAAAGACCACCTTCAAATCCTTGACCATATCATGTACATC
Organism: Triticum aestivum; assembly: GCF_018294505.1. NCBI lineage: Eukaryota > Viridiplantae > Streptophyta > Magnoliopsida > Poales > Poaceae > Triticum > Triticum aestivum. The sequence goes on along the minus strand of NC_057809.1, from coordinate 49,884,711 downwards.
AGCACCAGTACGGTGGCGAGGCTTTGTCCGGTGATCCGCCTCACCTTTGAAATGCTTGCCTTTCTTTCTTACGGGATGCCTGCTCGGAAGAAATCGACGATGTCCCAGGTACACATTCTTCTTACAATTAGCCAAATATATATTGTCGGTATCGTCCAAACAGTGCGTGCATGCGCGGTATCCCTTGTTTGTCTGTCCTGAAAGGTTACCGAGAGCAGGCCAATCATTAATGGTCACGAACAACAACACCTTTAGGTCAAATTCTTCCCCCATGTGCTCATCCCACGCACGTACACCTATTCCATTCCACAGTTGTAAGAGTTTTTCAACTAATGGCCTTAGGTACACATCGATGTCGTTGCCGGGTGCTTAGGGCCTTGGATGAGCACTGGCATCATAATGAATTTTCGCTTCATGCACAACCAAGGAGGAAGGTTATACAAACATAGAGTCACATGCCAGGTGCTATGGTTGCTGCTCTGCTCCCCAAAAGTATTAATGCCATCTGCGCTTAGACCAAACCATACGTTCCTTGTGTCATCTGCAAACTCCTTCCTGTACTTTCTTTCGATTTTTCTTCACTGCGACCCGTTAGCGGGTACTCTCAACTTTCCGTCTTTCTTACGGTCTTCTCTGTGCTATCGCATCGCCTTGGCATGCTCTTTGTTTTGGAACAAACATTTCAACCGTGGTATTATAGGAGCATACCACATCACCTTGGCAGGAATCTTCTTCCTGGGGCGCTCGCCCTCGACATCACCAGGGTCATCGCGGCTGATCTTATAGCGCAATGCACCGCATACCGGGCAAGCGTTCAAATCCTCGTACTCACTGCGGTAGAGGATGCAATCATTAGGGCATGCATCTATCTTCTGCACCTCTAACCCTAGAGGGCAGACAACCTTCTTTGCTTCGTACGTACTCTCGGGCAATTCGTTGTCCTTTGGAAGCATATCCTTTATCATTACGAGCAACTTTCCAAATCCCTTGTCAGATACACCATTCTCTGTCTTTCATTGCAGCAATTCCAGTGTGGTGCTCAGCTTTTTCTTGTCACCTATGCAATTCGGGTACAACAATTTTTTGTGATCCTCTAACATGCGCTGCAACTTTTTTTTTCTCCAAATCACTTGCGCAGTTTCTCTTTGCATCGGCAATGGCCCGACCTAGATCATCAACGGGCTCATCCGATGCCTCTTCTTCAGCTTCTTCCCGCATTGTCGGCTCAGTTTCTTCCCGCATTACCGGCTCAGCTTCTTCCCTCATTGTTGTATCATCGTATTCAGAGAACCCATGGCCAGGATAGCTGTCATCGTCCTCTTCTTCTTCATTGTCTTCCATCATAACCCCTCTTTTTCCATGCTTGGTCCAAACATTATAGTGGGGCATGAAACCGGACTCAAACAGGTGGACGTGAATGGTTCTTGGCGTAGAGTAATTGTGACAATTCTTACAGCCAGCACATGGACAAGGCATAAAACCATCCGCTCGCTTGTTTGCCTCAGCCGCAAGCAGAAAAGTACGCACGCCATTAATGAACTCGGGAGAGCATCGGTCATTGTACATCTATTGCCGGCTCATCTTCAATACACAGCACCGAAAACATCAAATTAATACAATACATAAAGTTCATACATAAAGATCATACAACACTTAAATGCAACAAACAAATAACTCTCTAGTTAAAGAATTTAAATGCAACAACAAATGCGATCAAGATCGCAACTAAGGTAACAATTGATCCAACAGCATAATGATACCAAGCCTCACTATGAATGGCATATTTTCTAATCTTTCTAATCTTCAAGCGCATTTTCTTCATCTTAATCTTGTGATCATCGACGACATCGGCAACATGCAACTCCAATTCCATCTTCTCTTCCTTAATTCTTTTCAATTTTTCCTTCAAATCCTCGTTTTCTCTTTCAACTAAATTTAACCTCTCGACAATAGGGTCGGTTGGAATTCCGGTTCAACTACCTCCTACATACAAATATCTATGTCAACTTGATGGGCATAATTTGTCATAAACACGAAATGCAATGAATAGTTTTAAAAGAGAATATACCACATCCGAATCATAACCCGGACGAGGGCCGACGGGGACGGATATCAAAACCATGTCACTATGTATAACAAACAACGTATGGGTAAGATGATTATACGAGTAACTATATATCCAAATCACACAAACATCAATTTTTTATATAAAACTTCATGAACAAGAGGCTCACCACAAGGTGGTGCCGGCGACGGGACGTTGCGAGCGATCGACAGTGGTTACGACAGAGATTTAGAAGGTACTAAGTAAACCACACCTACATATGCAAACTAAGTGTTATTTTTGACCTCAAATTGCATATAAATCAAATACTAGCACATATATATAATTCCTCCCAAATTACTAAACTCAAAAATCAATCACTATATAAAGCATTGCACGAGCTAATCTAGCAATGAGAGATGAAAGGAAAAAGTTGCTAACCTTTGTGATCATTTGAATGGATGGGGGCCTTCAAATCTTGACAAATTTTAGGCAAAATGTGTGATGAGCTTGAGAGGAAGAGGGAAAAGAACAGAGAGGAGAGGGGAAAGGGGAAGAACAGAGCGAGTTCGGGTGGACGAAGGGTCTATGTAGGACGACCTTTAGTACCGGTTCGTGATACGATCCGGTACTAAAGGTGCTGGAGGGGCCCCGGACTGACAACATCCTGCCACCACTCACTTTAGTACCGGTTCGTGGCACGAACCGGTGCTAAAGGTTCGCCACGAACCGGTACTAATGAGAGCGGCCGGCTAGCCGTTGGAACCGGCACTAATGCACACATTAGTGCCGGCTCAAATTCAAACCGGCACTAATGTGCTTCATGTTTGACCCTTTTTCTACTAATGGTTTGTGGTGACGAGTTTATACAAAACAGTCTTGAGCCAACTTTTAGCAAAATCAGTCTTAGTATTTTTTTTTCATGAGCAACCAGTTGTGGAAAATAATGCTCGGGTTAGAATTTTTCTAAAACAGCCTTGTCATTGTCTGATTAGACGTTGAATCATCTTTTTTCCTTTATGTAAATATAAATACGATATTCATATGGGCGATGATAGGCGCCGGCGCACCGGCCCATTGGCCGGTCAGCCGCGAGCCGTACGATTCTGCCCCTGTCAGCCGTCTGATCCTGCCCGGCCCATCCCCTTCTTTCCCACCGCGCACGAGAACCGACAAAAAAAAACACAAGCACATGGCAGTCGCACCTCGCCACCACGTCACGTTGCTTCTGTCCGCCATCCCCCGTTTGCCCTCGTCGTCAACGGGTTGCTGCCGTGCTCCCCGTCGACGCTCGCCGTCAAAGTTCAAAAAAATAATAATAAACTACCCGCATCACCATCAAGTTGGATCCTTGAAAAAAAATGATGATTCCAGCAAAACAAGAATACGATGGTACCAAAAATTGATGACGTTTCTAGCAAAAATAATCTCAGCAGTACAAATCTGAGAAAGATGATTGTAGCAAACAAAAAAGCCAGTTCCAGCAAACACAAATGCTGGTTCCAGCAAAAAAAAAACTCAGCAGCAAACACACTAGTTGATTGTAGCAACAAAAAAATCCAGTTCCAGCAAAAAATAATGGTAGTTCCAGCAAAAAATGTAGCTAGTTCCAGCAATGGTGGACCGCCGCCGTCGCCGACACAACACGGTCGTCGCCGGTTCCATCATTTGTCTGGCTGGTTGCAGCTCCCGGACCTACACTTGTAGCTCCGCCGCGCCGAGGTTGAAGCATCTTCTGATGGTGGTTGCCCTCTCTCCTGCAAGTAGAGCGGAGCACGCAGATCGTCATCCGCGACAAGTCATCTGTTGGGGAAGGGCTGCACACGAGTAGATGCTGCCCCTCGCCAGAGCTGCACGCATCGTGCTGTTGGGCAGAGCACGAGCTGCGCGCGTATCCACGGCGAGCAGATGCTGCTCTTGCCGGAGCTGCAAACTCCCAGCATGCTTGACATGATTCCAACAAAACAAAAACATGGTTCCAGCAAAAAAGAAAACCGGTTCCAGCAAAAAAAGCTCACCGTCGATGGTCGCAGCGAAATTTCTCACCGGTCCCAGCAAATACAAAAGGTAGTTGCAGCTATTTTTGATCTGCCGGTTGCAGCACCCTGGCGTGCTGAATCCAGCACGGCGGTCGTCGGTTTTGTTCCCGGCTTGTAGCTCCTCTGCCCGCCGGTCGAGCTCTCCGAGTGGCCGGTAGCAACTCCTCCGCCCTCCGGTTGCAGCTCCTCGCGTGGCTAGTGGTGGGGCTCGCAGGAGCAAGGATGCAACGGCGCGAGCGAGAGACAGAGGCGAGGCAGGTGAAAGGCGAGCGAGAAGATGAGGTTTGTGTGGATGAGCAGTTGGTGAGGATAAGGACGTGGCATTGCTGGATAAGGACAGGGTGCCTGAGTGGTGCACGTGGGACCAATGGATGCGTGATGTGCATGCGGCACTTGCGCGTGTACGCGACGAGAGCGATGCGACCGGCCGAAAGTTCGGCCGGCGCGCCGTATACAAGTGTTTATTCGGGCGATGATAGGCGCCGGCGCACCGGCCCAAATTTGGGCCGGTCAGCCGCGAGCCGTACGATTCTGCCCCTGTCAGCCGTCTGATCCTGCCCGGCCCATCCCCTTCTTTCCCACCGCGCACGAGAACCGACAAAAAAAACACAAGCACATGGCAGTCGCACCTCGCCACCACGTCACGTTGCTTCTGTCCGCCGTCCCCCGTTTGCCCTCGTCGTCAACGGGTTGCTGCCGTGCTCCCCGTCGACGCTCGCCGTCAAAGTTCAAAAAAATAATAATAAACTACCCGCATCACCATCAAGTTGGATCCTTGAAAAAAAATGATGATTCCAGCAAAACAAGAATACGATGGTACCAAAAATTGATGACGTTTCTAGCAAAAATAATCTCAGCAGTACAAATCTGAGAAAGATGATTGTAGCAAACAAAAAAGCCAGTTCCAGCAAACACAAATGCTGGTTCCAGCAAAAAAAAAACTCAGCAGCAAACACACTAGTTGATTGTAGCAACAAAAAAATCCAGTTCCAGCAAAAAATAATGGTAGTTCCAGCAAAAAATGTAGCTAGTTCCAGCAATGGTGGACCGCCGCCGTCGCCGACACAACACGGTCGTCGCCGGTTCCATCATTTGTCTGGCTGGTTGCAGCTCCCGGACCTACACTTGTAGCTCCGCCGCGCCGAGGTTGAAGCATCTTCTGATGGTGGTTGCCCTCTCTCCTGCAAGTAGAGCGGAGCATGCAGATCGTCATCCGCGACAAGTCATCTGTTGGGGAAGGGCTGCACGCGAGTAGATGCTGCCCCTCGCCAGAGCTGCACGCATCGTGCTGTTGGGCAGAGCACGAGCTGCGCGCGTATCCACGGCGAGCAGATGCTGCTCTTGCCGGAGCTGCAAACTCCCAGCATGCTTGACATGATTCCAACAAAACAAAAACATGGTTCCAGCAAAAAAGAAAACCGGTTCCAGCAAAAAAAGCTCACCGTCGATGGTCGCAGCGAAATTTCTCACCGGTCCCAGCAAATACAAAAGGTAGTTGCAGCTATTTGATCTGCCGGTTGCAGCACCCCGGCGTGCTGAATCCAGCACGGCGGTCGTCGGTTTTGTTCCCGGCTTGTAGCTCCTCTGCCCGCCGGTCGAGCTCTCCGAGTGGCCGGTAGCAACTCCTCCGCCCTCCGGTTGCAGCTCCTCGCGTGGCTAGTGGTGGGGCTCGCCGGAGCAAGGATGCAACGGCGCGAGCGAGAGACAGAGGCGAGGCAGGTGAAAGGCGAGCGAGAAGATGAGGTTTGTGTGGATGAGCAGTTGGTGAGGATAAGGACGTGGCATTGCTGGATAAGGACAGGGTGCCTGAGTGGTGCACGTGGGACCAATGGATGCGTGGTGTGCATGCGGCACTTGCGCGTGTACGCGACGAGAGCGATGCGACCGGCCGAAAGTTCGGCCGGCGCGCCGTATACAAGTGTTTACCTATTCATATTCCCCTCTTTTGTACGGTTGTACCTTCCCAACATGGCTGACATTTCCAAATCTAGTCGGATGAAGCTCCCTATTGCAACTCTGAATCTTTGATTCCTTATTGTCGCTACCTCTTGCCGCCACCAACACTTCTCCCGCGGATTGCCCTCCCTCCACCTCCACCCCATCTCATATATTTGCTTTGCTTTGCTCTCCCCATGTTTACTCTCTCCTCCTCCATCCTCGGCTCATATACGCCATTGCGCGCCTCCACTCAAGCTACCACAACTCAGCACACGTGTATGCCTGCAGCCACCTCCCTCAACGCTGAGGTCCCTGCGCCTTCCTTCTTTCATTGGCCCAAAGCGCAGCTGCTAGAGTTGGTTGTCGCATGTCGATGTTGCATGTACATGCTTCATACGGAGCAACGCAGGCAGCGGAGCTCGGGAAAGTGCTTACTGTTGGCCATGCAGCCAGTCACATCCACTCCCAAGCAGTAAAAAGCTAGGGAGCCAGGAGCGTGCGGGACATAGAAAAACATTACGGTCGAGTGTAAGGATGGCAATTTTATCCATGGACATGGATATCCATAGATATTCGATCTGAATGGATAGGGTTTGGACATGCTTTTGTGCCCATGGACGATGCCCAAACCCGATCCGATTACTCATGGGTAGGGCATGTATATAATCTTGTACCCGTGGATATACCCAAACCCGACCCGATAGTATGCATTAATGGGCAAAAATGTGCTATCCCTACCCCACAGTCACATGTCACACTGCAGTTTTACACTTTGTTATGTAGAACATGCAAAAGAAATTGCACAATCCCCACCGTGACTTTTATTAGTTGACATTCAATCCTCACTAACACACTCTAGCGCTCCTTCCCTTATTTTTATCTCCTCGTTAAATGACTCGTCATTCCCTTTTTTTTAGAAAAAAATACTAAATGATATTAGGTTGTTAGTGGATGTTGATTTGCCATAAGTTGAAGTTTACAATAAGTGAAGCCTAACTCGCCGCGAGGTGAAGAATGGAAGATCTTATGTCAACATTATCTTATGTCTTATTTATATGTCTTTAGAGAACCCAATGGATATCTAGTGGGTATGAATATCCATCGGGTTTGGAAATGGACATAATTTTTCACCCATGGATTCTTTCATGGGCGGGTAAAGACTGTCTTCATGGATATGGATATGGATTTGATATTGTTCAACCCAATCCAAACCCGACCCATTGCCATCCTTAGTCGAGTGTATGCTAATGGTGTTTACAGAAAAGAAGACTAATACTTGTTTTCCCTATAAACTTGAAATCTTGGGTTGCAAGGAAACAAGTTTACTATATCCACTTTTTTATGGATAGCAAATAGAATTAGTTGTGCATCTTCTGATCCTAAAAAACCAACATGACACTCCTTTTAACACCATCATACATATGCTATTTGTTTACTAATTATTCCTGCAAAAAATGATAACACTAAGAAATAATACGTTGCATCACTGACCATTGTACTTCAGATAGATTGATAATAAATTGCTTTATGCTTTGTCGTCAGAGGTTTAAACTTTACAAGGATTCAACTATTTTCGCACATAGTTGCTAACTCATCAAAGATTTGATGATAATTGTTCAAATTTCAAGGTACGGTCTTCAAGGTACGGTCTTCTTCTTTTTTCTCATACGGTTCCTTTTAAAATATAGTGTTTATTTTGCGTTTTGTCCTGGGCCCCTAGATTTCTATAGACGCCCTGCCTCCATCCATGCATGGCATGAAAACCCATGTGGGCAGATAGATGGATATGGGGGTGATAGCGGCCGGATCTCGAGGGAAGGCTGTGGCGTGTGGGGAGGCCACGACCGTCGCGTCATTGGTGGAGGTTGTCTAGTTGGAGATCGCGAAATGTGTGGTGGGTTTTCTCGAGTGATCTTTTTTCATTGTTTTTTTACATGCGGGAGGGGCCGAAGGCGGGCGAAAGACCGAAAGAACGCGTTGGAGATGCCCTAACTAGCAGGGCCGTGCCAGAAAAATTCGGGGCCCAGTGCGAAACTAAAGAATAGGACCCTATTTCACTAGAAAAAATGAACTAACAAACAATTATAACATATATGATATAATGTCTAACTCACCTAGTCTCGTGCCCTATCCAGTTGAACTTCTATACTATGATCTTCACCAAGGAGGCAAGAACCGATCTCTAACAATGTAATGATCCTTACCAAAAGTTAATTTAATTAGGATTTAGAAATTAGGAGTAGGATTGTAGGATTGTAAGAGCCGAAGTTAATCAAGAGGACAAGCCAGTGACAGCAGGCTACCTGTTTTGGTGAGAGGGTGAGGCCTGTGCGCTCGAGGTCGTGGACACCAAGTCCTCCAAGCGAGATCGGCCGTGCGACGCGCCGCCAGTTGACATGGCAGTGGACGCCGTTGGCTTCGGCGCGTCCGGCCCAAAGGAACCCCCTCTGTATCTTCTCCAGCGCCTTGATGATCCACTTCGGTGGTGCTAGCGCCAGCAGCTGGTGGATGGGGATGACGCTGAGTACGGCCTTGACAAAAGCAAGGCGGCCAGCCTTGTTCATGAGGCGCGCCATCCAGGTAGGCAGCATGCCAGCAGTTTTGTCAACCACGGGTTGGAGCAGGGCAGCGGATGGGCGCTTGATCGTGAGCGGGATGCCAAGATATGTGATAGGCAGGTCCACGATGGGGCAGCCAAGTGCGTCGATGATGGGCGCCACATCGTCGGCGTCGCAGCAGATGAGTGTGGCAGAGCTCTTCAAGAAGTTCACCTGGAGGCCCGACGCGCGTCCGAAGAGCTGCAGGACTCCTTTCACTGCCATGGTGTCGCCCTGGGTGGGGTGGCAAAATAGGATCACATCGTTCGCATATAGTGAGACGGCCGGGATCGGGCGCCGCGGGTGAAGCTGCTGCAAGATGCCCGTCTCGGTAGCTCGGCGAAGGAGACGGCTAAGCGTGTCGACCGCGAGGACAAATAGCTGGGGCGAGAGGGGATCGCCCTGTCGAAACTCGTAGCGATGCCAAATGGTCGGGCCGGGCTTGCCGTTCAGGAGCACCTTGGTGCTGGCCGACGAAAGCAGAATGGCCAGCCAGTCCAGGAAGCGATTGCCGAATCTGTATTGGCTCAATACCTCGAAGAGGAACGGCCAGCTGATCGAGTCGAAGCCCGTGCCAAGTCGAGCTTCAGCAGCAAGCGGGGGGCCTTGAGCTGATGGAGGAGGCGCGCAGACTGCCGGACGAGGACGAAGTTGTCATGCAACGAGCGTCCGGGGATGAACGCGTTCTGGTTCGCGCTGACGAGGGCATTGAGCTTGGGCGGGAGACGCAGCGAGAGGACCTTCACGAAGATCTTGGCGACGAGGTGGATGAGGCTTATCGGCCTGTAGTCTCCGAGACAGCGAGCGTCCACGCGCTTGGGCAGCAGCATGAGGAGTGCCTGGTTAAGGCAGCTGAAACCACGGCCCCGGAGCGCGCAGAGCTGCTGGAACACGTCGATGAGGTCCTGCTTGACGATGGGCCAGCATGCGCGCATGAAGTCAGCAGTGAAGTCGTCGGGGCCGGGAGCTTTGCATGCGGGCAAGCGCTTGATGGCCTGCCAAATCTCCTCGGCGTCAAAAGGTGCATCAAGGTCGTCAAGGTTGGCAGGCGTGATGAGGGCGGGGAGGTCCAGAGTGCACTCCCGGGGCGCGGCGGTGCCAAGCAGAGCGTCAAAGTGCGCATAAGCCGCCGCGGCCATGTCCCCCTGGTCCGTGATGATTTCCTCGTCAACCATCAGGCTGTGCACCATGTTCTTCTACCGCCTATATGAGCATTGCCGGTGGTAGAAGGATGTGTTGGCATCGCCGTCTTTGAGGTTCGCAAGGCGGGTGCGTTGGCGAGCGATGGATCGCTCCAGCGAAGCAAGGCCTAGGTAAGAGGCCTTGATCTGGCGACGCAGCCAGTCTTCGTGCGGGGACAAAGCTCTACTCTCCAAGGCAGTGTCAAGCCTGAGAAGAAGCTCGCGGGAGATCGCCAGCCTGAGGCACACATTGCCCACGGTCCGCGAGCACCAGCTAGTGAGCTGGCGAGCGGTGGCCTGCATGCACAACATGAATCACCGGAATGGGTCCGCCACATGGACGGAGTGCCATGCAGCCGCGACGACATCGTGGAATCCGTCGAGGCGAATCCAGAAATCCTCGAAGTGGAAGCGCCGGTGTGGAGGCGCTATCGGAGAGCAGTCCAGGTGCAGGGGGCTATGGTCGGAGACGACGGAGGCGAGGCAGCGTAGGAAGCACGCGCTATGAAGCTCCTCCCAGTCCGTGGTGCAAAGCACCCGATCGAGGTGGACAAGGGTCGGAGGCGACTGCTCATTCGACCAAGTGTAGCGTCTCCCGCTGAGGTACACTTCTTTGAGAGCTAGGTCGTTGAGCACGCGTCGAAAGCGACCCATCATGCGGCGGTTGACATTCCCGTTGTTTTGTCCTCGTCGCGATATATGAGGTTGAAGTCCCCGCACAACATCCACGGTCCGGGGCACTCGTCGCGAATGTCGCGGAGCTCTTGCATGAAGGCAACTTTGTCGTCGTCAAGTTGGGGCCCGTAGACAACGGTGAGCCACCATGGAGTGCCGAATCCAGACGCGGTGGAGACCTTAGCAGACAAGGCGTTGGTAGTGAAAAGAGGATCGGTGATGGCCACCTCTCTACTCTTCCATGCCAACAGGATGCCGCCACGGGTCCCGTCCGCGGGCAAGTACACATAGTCGTCAAAATCCGAGCCAAGAGTCTCAAGGACAACCGACGAGCAAACTAACTGCATCTTAGTTTCTTGGAAGCAGGCGATCGATGCATTGGTGGTTACAACAAGCGACCGAATGGCGGTGCGGCGAGCGCGCGCGTTGAGGCCGCGCACGTTCCAAGCGACCTTGGGGGTGTGATCCATGGAGCAGAGATCGATGAGCAGGCGTGCCGGCATAGCTAGGCCCCGATCGGGCTGCTAGCGACCACCATGGTGATCGGCGCAACAGCGGGGTCGGAGGGGAGCTCTCGGCCTATCAACGCGGCCATGGCCGAGAGGACAGCTATAGGGAGAGGCGTCGCAAAGAGCCCCTCGTAAGTCTTCATCTCCGTGGCCGTGATCTTCTAGTCCAGCCCAACAATCCCAAGGGTGCGCAGGACGTGGATTTGCGCACGTCTTTCGGCGGTAGGTGGAGCAGCCACCTTGTATGTTGAAGCCGAGGCAGATCTTCCACGTCGCGGGGCAAAGTTGGGCGGGCATCGCCGCTGACGTTTCTCGGGAGTTGGAAGTGCGGCGTCGAGCTGCTTGGTGGCAGCAGCGAGGAAGTCGCCAAGGGTCCAGGTTGTCGTTGTAGTTGCGCCAGCGCATGGACGTGTACGGCGTAGGGTCACCGGGGGCGAGGCGAAGCGCGTTGGAGTTCTCTCCATAGCGGGGCATGCAGCTTGGGCCGGGTGGGTGCATGCAGTCTGAGCCGGGTGGGCAGGTGGGCCGTCCAGGGATGGCTGCGGCGTGGATGCGTTGTCCAGCGCAGCCTCTCCCTCGCATGGGGCCGCAGGGGAGGGGTCCATGCTTGGCGCGCATGGCGCGGCCGTGGGAGACTCCAGAAGCCCTTCCTCGTGGTCGCATGGCGGGGCCTGCTCCGTGGCTTGGGCCGGTGGGCCAGTATGCGCTAGTGGAGCAGGGTCCGTGGACCGGTCATCGTGGGACAGCACCGCTGCGAGCGCTGATGGGGGCGAAACACCACTTTGCCCCGACAAAGGATCATCCTCGGGGGTGGGGATGGGCGAATCGGGCACCTCGCTGTCCAGCGACAAGTGGCCTGTGGGGCAGTCCTGGCCTGCGGGACTGTCAGGATTGGCCTGGGCCGGCAGAGCTTTTGCAAGGCACCGGTCCTGCTCATGGGGCGATAGCAGTGGTGCATGGCTCTCAGCCAATGGTGGCTGGCCATCAGACGTCGTCGGGCCCAGCAGCACATGATCAGAGGACGGGCCAGCGAGCAGCGGTGCAGCCTTGGCGATCCTTGCCGCATCAGCAGCTCGCTTTTTCTTTCCACCGCGTCTCCCTCTTTTGGAAAGCCGACGAGAGCGCAGCTGGCCGCCTGCTGTGGGCCAGGGCTCCATCGTCCTTCTCTGGGTACGGGCATGCAGCGGCCTGGCTGTGTCCATACGACGACGTGGGGCGGGCCATCGGGCGCTGACGGCGATCCCATCGGCGCGGCCACGGCGATTGGAGGCGCGCCAACCGATGGAGTCGATCGCCATGCCGTCCGCGCGTCCGTCGCGGGCGTCAGACGTGCGCCGTCGCTTGCGGCTACGGCGGCGGCCTCGGCCGCGACCAGACCCATCTCGGCGTGTCTCCTCACCGGCTTCGCCACCCGACGCATCATCACTAGGGCCGCCGTTGCCGACAGCAGTCGAGGCGGCAAGCGCAACGGCGCCATCGGTGACCATGATAGACACGGGGTAGCTCAGTGTGCGGATGGTCGGCGGGGACGGATTCCACGATCTCCAGGACGGCCGCGCGGCGGATGCTGGCCGGCTCGTGCGTGCGCGCCATCAACCGGAATACGGCGAGGTCGGCGCGCGAGCGCGTGCTCGGGTGCAGTCGCTCGATCCAGCAGCTGGAACCGAGAAGGTGTTCAGCGGTGGAGAGGTGCCAAGCCTGCGTAGGGACGCCATGGAGCTCCACCTGGACCGTGTGCTCGAAGGAGCTCACGTCGGCGTGCGCTAGCTTGTTCCAAGGGCGGAGCGACAGAGTGAAGCCGGGGCCGTTGATGAAGTGGTCGCCCGCGAGCCGTGCCATGATCTCGTTGGTGGAGAAGATGATGAGGAAATCCTCCGGTGCGCGCACGTGGATGGAGAAGTCGCCGGGCTGGAGGCAAAGGGAGGAGTGCAGGACGTCCTCGACCTCCCGTGGGGTGACCGCCGGCCTGGTTCCTGTGATGGAAACCACCATCCCGCGCCGCAGAACGAGCTCGGCCTCCTCCATCTCAACGGAGCGAGACATGACCACGCGCACCAGAGT
>NC_057809.1:49826027-49871169 GCF_018294505.1 Triticum aestivum | reverse complement strand
CGTCGCTGTAGGACCGGCTGGACTCGCCCTCGGACTCCATCCAGCGGTGCGCGCTAGCGGGGCTGAGGTCGAGGTCGCCGGCGGAGTCGGACGGGGGCGCCATGGGCGGAGGGAAGGGGCTGGGGGGTGGGGGTAGGGGGGAGCTGAGGGAGGAGGGCTACCGGCGTGGGCTCGTCGGCGGCAGGGTTGGTGGGGCTAGGCAAGGGGGGAGGGGGAGCGAGCGGAGCGGGAGCGGGGCATCGTTTCCAACTGTCATAAGGAAAAAATAATCCATGGACCATATATTTGCATTCCTTATCATCTTCTCTCATCGATTCACACTTCATTCAGGTTTTTAATATAATATAAATACATCTAGCTTAGCAATTGTTCTTGAAAAAAATGCCTAATGAGCTATAAATACAGCTTGACTGAAGATCTAAAAAGGTCAGTTGCCATATCTGCCAGCAAACTGATAATTACTGTTTGAAGTACAACAAAGGAAATTCTGCATGACTAAGCCCCGTTCGGAAACAGACCACTCCCTCCGCTCCGCTCCGCTCCGCTCGATGCTGGAAACGAGGAGCGACAGAATTGCTGCTCCTCAAAAATGAGCTACGCCCCGCTCCACTCCACCATTTCAGCTCCACGGAGTTGGGAGCTGGAGTGTTGCCGAACGGGGCAAATACTAATTCATGTCCTGCTCCTACTAGCATTATTATTCATTCCCCCTCCCCCTCGAAACTTGTTTGGTGATGGTAAATTCATTTTCCCCCTGAAATTGGTTTGGTGACTGTAAATTCATTTCCCCCCTGAAATTTGTTTGGTGACGGAGTCTAGCTAAACAAATCTTGAGTAGAGAAATGCGTAATAAGCTGTATCACCAACATGCACTGAAACTTGAATAGTTGATAGATCAGTAAGCCTTTTTTTCCTTGGCATTAGTGAACATCTGTGGACGAACAATGTCTGTACTGTCTGTAGTCTTCGGTGGAGAATCAAATTTTGGTTGTGCCCTTGGATGCCATATCCTCCTGTATCTAACTTCTGATGGCCTATGTTTGTGTTGATTAAGTTATATATTATATAATAAGTCAGTGTTTTCTCTCTCGTTGTTTTTTGGTATAGTCCGATTAGCACGATTATTAGTTGATTCAAGATGTACCATTTTCACCACACACTACTAGCTGTATATACACATGAAGCTGTTTTGATGTATACAGGTATTTTGGCTCCCCCTGTTCTCTCTGTGTTTGGGTGAAAGTATATGCCAGTAGCATATGTTTGGTTACCTCCTTGTTCTCTGAATTACTTTCTGTCAGTTTGTTCGTTGGGGTTGGAGAGTGAAAACCTCAGTGTTGTCTTTGTTCAAAGCGGACCCCTGTGTGTGGATGATTTCACCCATATATGTAATCATGGCTCGGTTATATATACTTCTAATCAGTTTTCAACATGTTTATGATTCCGTGAGGGGAAATAACTTTGGAGTAGTGAGAAATTCATAATTTTTACGGTCAACAACCCTTTCACCTTACCACTCGCCGCCTCCTTTTCAGGTCAGCGGGATGAGGCTTCGTGCGTGCGATAACCACTTTGTACTTGTTAAAAGTTCATTTGTATGTGTATCTTACCACTTTGCTTTTTTTTTTTACATCATATCTTACCACTTTGCTAGTGTTAGTATATTAGTATTGTTGTACCTATGAAAGTGATAGGTGTATTAGGATTGGTTGAATTGTAAATGTGTATGCAAATATCTGTGGAATATGTATGGTGAATAGTAAGATTGCTTTACCTGTTGTTGTCTGTCTACCTCTCCTTGTGTTTTCTCAATCTCTGCCCGGTCCAGGCCGTGCTCGGAGGATGGTCGCCGCTGCTTCGTCCACCGTCGGCATCAGGCCGGACGCTGACCTTGTCGTGCCTGGTGTATCAGGAACAAGAACCACTAACCTCACCATGTTGGTTAATCTGCTTGTCTTGATTTGATCCTTCTTCCCTTCTCTTCCTTCAGGGCCTCAAGAGGGACAGCTGCCAGATTTTTTTTGTTTGAGATAAAGCTGCCAGATACTAGAAAAAAATATCACATATCGTGGGCCTCAATGTTTGTGTAGCCATAGGCCATGGGCCATGGGCCATGGACTCTCGAACAATCAGAACAAAATGAGCTGCAACCCGTCTCGTCACTGTACCAACATCTTGCGTGCTGCTTCGAGTCCACAGTCACTGCCCAGAGGAGATGCGCCGCCGCCGCCAAGACCTCTCGCCGGCAGCCGTGCCGCTGGACGATGACGACCTGCTCCCTGAGATCCCGCTCCGCCTCTCCCCGCAGCCCTCGTCACTCCCACGCGCATCCATCGTCTGCAAGCGCCGGCGCCAACTCGTATCTGACCCCTGATTCCGTCACCGCTTCCTCCTCCGCCACCGCCGCAACCCTCCTCTCCTCGGTTCCTTCGACGAGTTGCTCAACTTCCTATCTACTCTGGACCTATCTACTCTGGAGGCCCCCAATCGTGTCCCTCCTGGGCGCTTCTCCTTGCCGTTCGGCGTCAACGATTACTGCTTTTCCCTTGGATGCCGTCATGGTCTCCTACTCTTTCGATCTACGAAGCCTTTGCAGGTCCTGCTGTAGGACCCCGTCACCGGCGACCTTCATCGCATTGCCGTCCCTTCGGATTTCCTGAGGACACACGGGGCGGTGCTTCGCATTGCCGGAGAGGTCCAACTTCCAGGTGGTCTTGGCGGTGACAGTTTGGGATAAGGACGACGAGCAACACACACGAGCGCTTGTCTGTGTTTACTCCTCAAAGACCGGCTTATGGGGAGATCTTATCTCAACAGTGCTTCCATACCACGCTCATAGGAGCAGTTATTCTACCCTGCTTTATGAGCCTGATGATGTGCTGGTTGGAGATTCCCTTTACTGGATGCTTTCTGGGAATGTTGATGGAATTGTTGAGTTTGATTTGGAGAAGCAGAGCTTAGCTATGATATGAGTTCCAGTGGATATGTATGGCAAGGGCAACTACTTCCAGGTTATGAGGGCCAAGGGCGGCGGGCTGGGTGTCCTCTTGATGTCAGTGTCAGACTACACCGCCCAATTATGGAAGAGGAAGACAGATTGTGATGGTGTTGCTTCATGGGAGCTTGGAAGAACTATTAAACTGGACAAGCTACTTTCTCTGAACTAGGAGGATAAAAACCCCATAGCCCTATCGATACTAGGGTTTGCTGAGCAGAATAATGCCGTGATCATTTGGACAATTAATGGCATCCTCATGATCCACCTTGACTCATTGAATTTGAAGAAGCTTGCCGAAAACACCATAACCCGTCCTCACTATCATCCATTCGAAAGTGTCTACACTGCAGGTAATAGCATGGATTACATTGTCAATACAAAAAACAAATTATTATTCAACAATTGGTTGATGAAATTATGCTCACGTCATTCCGTGTTAGCCAATAATTTGAATTACTATCATATCATTTGTTTCTTTGCTGCTTCATGCCCTCATGTACATCGATGATGTTCTGCCATGTTCTGTTCTGATGTGTATGTGGTGGCTTTTATGTAATGATTATGATTGACTAACAAAAATATGTTTGTGGTATTTCATTTTCTTTATGTTCTGTAGCCAGGCACTGGCTGCAATTGGTTAGCCTCTTCTATTTATTTTTTGTGGTTTAAGTTAGAACTAGCAAACTTTCATCATCGGTTTACTATATGAACATCCATACAATAAAACAATTCTTACATGTGTATGTGTTCCAGAAAATAAACAATGATTAACAAGATTGGCAAATCCTTTATAGAATAATTTAACCATTTTATTGTTTCCTGCCTATTGAAGGATGATATAATTCTCTAATGTTAGTGTTAGTGCATATCTCACATGCCATATATATTTTTCTGAAGAGGAGATACACAACAGCTGGAAGTTGATTACATGAAAACTGGCTTGAACCCTTTTGAAGCTTAAGCTTAGTTATATTTATTTTGTTCTGTATGTGACCTCCGCTGATATTTCTAACAGAGTTCAAATAAAAAATAACCACTTCATTTGAAATTATGAGTAATTATTCATTTATCATTTGTAGGATTTCCCTCCATGTGGCAAGTCTATTTGTACCAGGAAACACTAATAAGTGGAGTTCATTTTCATCTTTTCGTGCTAAAATTTACTTAAAGATGATTTAAATCATGATCCAACATGTTACCAAGATTTATTAGTATGAGATTTATTTTCCGATATGGCGTAGAATGAGCTTTAGGATAGCTCTAGATAGGACGATGCTTCAGTGCCTTAAGGCACCTACCTTTGTGTCTATGACGTGTGGGCCAAATAGGTGGCTGGCCCACATGTCAGTGACCCAAAGGCAGGTGCCTTTAAGGCACCGAAGCTGTGTCCCTCTAGATAACTTGTCCATTCTGACCAGTTAACAGTATGATTGTCCATGTTCTTCATTTTTACGATATTAATGAGTATATGCTGTTATGGGAATAACAGTAAACTAGCACAATGCCCATGCATTGCTACGAAGCCACCAAAAAAGTAGGACTTAAGCCATTGGTTTAGGATATCGTTGAAAGACGTTGGTGTCATGTGGCTGTTAGGGCCGTTCATGATTAAAATCATAGCGAAAATATAATATTACAAAGAGAGTTTTGCATGTGGCAAGCCATGGATAATCTTAAGGAAAATAGGTCCTTTGCTAGATTTAAAGTGATACAACATTTCGAATTGTGAAACAGAAGAGGATAGACATTAGTAAGGAGACTGCACAAGGTCGTGGATCCGGTAGTGTTGGGGATATTACTATCAGTTGAGACCCGCCCAGGAGGGGCCGGGTCAGACTTAATGGCGGGTTACATAAGAAGCCCAATAGACAGTCAAGATGATAGTTTATTAGTATATATAGAAAGCCCAAAGGCCTCGGGCCGGCTTAAGGCCCGTTATTGTAAACCGCCATATGGGCGGAAAGACTTGTAAAGAAAGGCATGTAAAGGAAGTCACCGAGCCAGACACGATTATGAGCCGGCCGGGACTCTGTAAGCCACTAGGCGTCAACCCGTGTATAAGGGGATGACCCGATGGCGGTTTAGAGAGGAAAACGACCAAGTCGATAACTAAGCCGGCGAGTTGAGCCTCTTGGAAGTCGAAACCTCAGCAATACCAATCACAACTAGACGTAGGCTTTTACCTTCACCGTAAGTGACCGAACTAGTATAAAACTCTCTCGTGTCCTTTGTCCCGATTAACCCCTTTAAGCTTCCTAGTGCGATGGCCCTACGATAAAGTCCTTGCTCTAGGACATCTGCCGTGTCAACTCCACGACAGTTGGCGCCCACCGTGGGGCCATCGCACGGTGGATTTGAGTTCTTGAAGGGCAACTTCGAAGGGCTCAAGGGATACGCTATGGGCCGGATGACCAAGAGTCGTCGCGGCAAGATCTACATCGACGACGAAGGCTGGGGCCCCGAGGCCGGCTCAATCAAGTACGGGTACCGAGTCCCCTTCGGTGGAATTCACGTTTTCATCGGCCGGATCGGTGAGTCTGGCCCTGAGCCGGATGTCCACACCGACCTCATCGAAACGGCTCAGCACGCCGGGTCCGCCCGTGTTCAATCTGTCATGAAGCATGCCTTCGTAGGCTGCATCCATGGCGGTGAATAATCCGAAGGATCGATGGAGAGACAGCCATCTGCTCTGATACTGCATCATCAACAGGTGAGACGAACTCGTTGTACCAACTGCAAGACGACATGCTCGGGGGCTGTTCTGATGGCAGCAGTATTCCGGACCCCCTTGAGCCGCCGAAATGGGCCGGAGTCTTCATGGCAGGGACACAGCCCGGGCAGAACTCCACCGCAGTGACGCGGCGGCCACCGGGTCGGCAGCTGCCAGGTCAGGAGACCCCGCGCGCCCCCCGGCTCAGGTTCTCATGGACCTCATGGATAAACTGACGACTCTGTTAACCGCTTCGGTAGAGCCGACGGATAAAGCCCAGCATGATGCGGAAGTGGCACGCATGCGGGAGGAGATGGTGCAAGCTAAGGAAAATCTAGCCGCGGAGGAAACCCGAATGGCAGCAGAATGAGCAGCTTTGGATGCTCGTGCTCAGCAGCTTCAAGCAGAAACCTTCCAGCTCTCGGTGGATCTTAATGCATCAAACGAGGTCATGAGGAGGAGGCGTCAGAAAACTCAGTCGCGTCTGCCTCTAACGCTGGATCCGAGGAATCTGTTCCATACACCCGGAGCTGGAGGGAGCAACCCGCCAGAGGCAAACCGGGTCACGATGCCCGATGCACTAGTTCAGCCACGCGCCATGGAGCCACCGCGCATGAATACAACTCCTCCTCGTTATATATCAACGCCCCCGGGTCACTTCTCCAATCCCATGGAGAACCTCATTGCAGCGTCGGCTCGTTTGGCAGCTCTCCCAATGGAAGGCGACTCGCAAGCAGCAATTGAAACCCGGAGGGTAAGAGAACTACTTCAGACAGCTTTGGCCCAGCAGGATGCATACTCCTACAGTCGATACATGATTCACTCAACTCCTCGCCCAAGCCGGAGCCCGAGTTACAGCAGGCACATGGAATCTGCAGAGATGTCCAGTAATGCTCAATGCCACAACCGGCCATATAGGCATGAGCCGGTGCGGGCTGGAGCCCTTAACTTGGCGGATCAGGAGAGGATTCGTGAAGAGGCGGAATGGGCGGCTCAGATAGCAGCAGAGCAGGCGGCTCGCCAAATCTTTCCGGCTTATCCAGCAACCTCGGTTGAGGCAGGAGTGGTTACGAGAACCGAAGGCGTACCTTGCCTGGTCCCAGCCATACGCAATGAGCGGTTGCCCAAGGATTTCAAGGGACCTCGTAAGGTACCTAACTACACGGCTGACTTACAGCCCGGGGCCTGGATTGAGAGTTATGAGATGGCTATGGAGCTGTTGGAGGTCAGTGATGCTGCAATGGCCAAGTACTTTACCATGATGTTGGATGGAACGGCTCGGACCTGGTTGAAAGGATTACCACCCAATTCTATCGGCTCATGGGCAGAGTTGAAGGCACGGTTCATCCAGAACTTTAAAGACACGTGTAAGCAGCCAATGTCAATTGTGGACCTGACCAATTGCAAGCAAGAGGATGGAGAATCTACAACCCATTGGGTGCGCCGGGTCAAGGAGATAATGCATTCGTCTGATAAAATGGACGCCGGCTCAACAATTTTGATGTTGGAGAAAAATTGCCGTTTTGAACCTCTGAAGCAGAAGTTGGGGCGGCTTAAACGTGACTGTAATGACATGGGAACGTTGATGGCGGCTCTTGTCAAATATGCCAATTTTGATACCACCAAAGACCCGGCGTCTGATGAAGAAAAGGCAACGAAGGGAAAGAAGAACGACAATGGCAAGGGTCACCAGCATAACCCGGCAAATCAAGGAGGTAATAAGCGTAAGGCTGATGAGTTTGTTGCTAATACTAATGCGCAGGGTGGTAATCAGCGGTGCAAGGGCAGACAGCCCCCTCGATCGAGCGGGTCAGGCCCCACCCTTGAGCAGTTGTTGAATGAACCTTGTCCAAGACACGACACCCGGGAGAAGCCAGCTACCCACTTGTCGAAGGATTGCACGATCATGAAGGCGTTTAAAAATTCAAACGCATTTGATGGGGGTCATGGCCCGGGTGGCGGCTCAGGCGGCTTTTAGGGTCCGGGCGCCGGTTCAAGCGGAGGAGGTTTTCATGGTCATCCTGGTCACCAGGGAGGATATAATCAGCAACACGCCAAGGGAATCAACAACAGCAACAATCCGGCTATCAGAGCAACCCGAAGTAGTTGAATAGTGGACAGTATCATGTCTTTACTACCAGTTTATGTAAGAGAGACCAGAAACTCCACAAGTAGTTAAATAGTGGATAGTATCATGTCTTTACTACCAGTTGAATAGTGGACAGTATCATGTCAATGCCGTTGAGCCGGCAGTTCCACGTTATTTACGTTGGTCGGAGCAGCCCATTGTGTGGAGCAAAGAGGACCACCCGCCCCGGGTTGATAATCCGGGTCACTTGGCGTTAGTAGTGGCACCTCAGGTTGGTGGGTACAAGTTTACTAAGGTACTCATGGATGGAGGCAGCAGCATCAACATCCTTTACTATGAGACATTTCGCCGGATGGGATTGACGGACAAAAATCTTAAACAATCCAACACTGTTTTTCATGGTGTGGTGCCTAGTAAGTCGGCATACCCAGTTGGTAAGATCGAGCTGGAAGTAGCCTTTGGAGATGAGTATGACTCCAGAGCAGAAAAATTAACCGTTGAAGAGGTTAAAATCAAAAGCCCATATCATGCTCTGTTTGGGCGGCCGGCTTATGCCAAGTTCATGGCTCGGCCGTGTTATGTATATTTGCAGCTCAAGATGCTGGGTCACAAGGGAACTATTACAGTCCATGGGAGCCGGAAGATAGCCTTGGAATGTGAAGAAGGGGATGCTGCCTATGCTGAATCTGTTTGTGCGACACAGGAGTTGAAATTCTACAAGGATCATGTTGACCCGACGGACATGACGTCATTAAAGAAACCAACAACAGAGCATGAGCCGGAGTTAAAGTTCAAATCAGCTGATGACACTAAGATGGTTGAATTTGTGCCTGGTGATTCATCCAAACAGTTCATCATCAGCGCAAACTTGGATCCGAAATAGGAAAGCGCGCTCATGAGTTCATCCGTGAGAACCGGGACATCTTTGCATGGAAACCTTCAGACATGCCGGGTGTCCCGAGGGAGCTCGCTGAGCACACTCTTAATATCGATCCAAGGTTCAAACCTGTCAGACAGTTTCTTCGGTGGTTCAACGAAGAAAGGCGCAAGGCCATTGGAGAAGAGGTGGCCCGGCTCTTGGCGGCCGGGTTCATTGTGGAGGGCTTTCACCCAGAATGGTCAGCTAACCCGGTGCTCGTGCTTAAAAAGAATGGCACCTGGCGTATGTGTGTGGATTACACAGATTTAAACAAGGCTTGTCCAGCCGATCCTTTTGCTCTTCCCCGTATTGATCAGATCATTGATGCTACGACGGGTTGCGCACGGTTGAGTTTCTTAGATGCTTACTCCGGTTATCATCAGATTAAGATGGCAGTCAAGGATCAGGAGAAGACAATATTTATAACTCCTTTTGGGGCTTTCTGCTATGTGTCTATACCTTTTGGGCTTAAGAATGCTCAGGAGACTTACCAGCGGTGTGTGCAGAATTGTCTTCACAATCAAATTGGGCCCAATGTTCATGCCTATGTGGATGATATAGTGGTGAAATCCAGGGAAGAGGAAACCTTGGTCACAGACCTGAAAGAGACTTTTGATAATCTTCGGGTATACAAAATGATGCTTAACCCGACCAAATGTGTTTTTGGAGTGCCAGCCGGCAACCTCTTGGGTTTTCTGGTGTCTAACCGAGGTATTGAAGCTAACCCAGAGAAAATCAAGGCAATCACATCTCTAGCCAAACCAACCCGCATCAATGATGTTCAACGACTGGCGGGTCGTGTGGCTGCATTGAGCCGATTAGGGGAAAAGGCTATGCCTCTGTATCAATTGATGAAGAAAACAGATGTTTTTGTTTGGAGTGATGCTACGAACGCTGCTTTTGAGGATCTAAAGGCACAGCTAGCTCAGCCACCGGTCCTAGCTGCTCCAATTGAGAAAGAGCCGCTATTGTTATACGTGGCTGCCAACTCATGGGCAGTTAGTGTGGCTATGGTGGTAGAACGCAAGGAGGCTGGCAGAGAGCATCCGGTTCAGCGGCCGGTTTATTATGTCAGTGGAGTGCTAATTGATTCTAAGCAACGATATCCACATTGGCAGAAGCTTGTTTATGGGGTGTTCATGGCAAGCCAGAAGTTTAAACATTACTTTCAGGGACATCCAATCACTGTGGTTAGCTCCGCTCCTTTGGGAGACATTATTCAAAACAGAGAAGCTACAGGGCGAGTGGCCAAGTGGGCAATTGAGCTTGGGTCTCATGGGCTGAAGTATGTTCCACGCACTGCGATTAAGTCTCAAGCCTTGGTTGACTTCATCAATGACTGGACAGAGATGCAGATGCTAGAAGAAAAGCCGGACAACACATATTGGACTATTCAGTTTGATGGGTCCAGGCAATTGGAGGGCTCGGGGGCTGGAGTTGTATTAACTTCCCCACGAGGTGATAAATTTTGTTATGTGTTACGGTTGATGTTTCCGTGCACTAACAATGCAGCAGAGTATGAAGCATTGCTCCATGGTCTTCGAGTGGCAAAGGAGATGAGATTGAGCCGGGTCAGATGTCTTGGTGATTCAGATCTAGTGGCTCAGCAGGTGTCTGGCAAGTGGGATTCCAAAGACCCTCTCATGGCGGCTTATCTCCGAGAGGTCGATGCTGTTGCAGGATATTTTAAAGGTTATCAGGTGGAACACATTGACTGTCGAAAAAACGAAGCAGCTCATGCTTTGAGCCGGCTGGGGTCTCAACGTAAGCCGGTACCACCCAACACCTTTTTAGATGTTTTGCATAACCCCTCTGTCAAGTTGCCCACAGAAGAAGATTTAGCTGTTCCTGACCCGGAGGCACAGTTGGTGGCGGCTCTTCATGTCATCCCAGATTGGACGGTGCCGTTCTTGGCTTACATGACCCGGGGAGAATTGCTAGCAGATGAGACCCTGGCTCGACAGATAACCCGGCGGTCTAAGTCCATGACGATTTCGGATGGAGAGTTATTTCATCGCAGTGTTTCCGGAGCGTTTCAACGGTGTGTTTCCCCCGAAGAAGGTCAAGAAATCCTTCATGAGATCCATGAAGGCGATTGTGGTCATCACGCCGGATCAAAATCTTTAGTGGCCAAGGTGTTTCGTCACGATTTTTACTGGTTGACGGCTCACGCTGATGCAGAAGATCTGGTCAGTAGATGTGATGGATGTCAGAAATTCGCACGACGAGCGCATGTGCCGGCTCAAGAGCTCCGGATGATTCCAATCACTTGGCCGTGTGCAGTCTGGGGGCTTGACATGGTGGGACCTTTCAAAAGGTCTAAAGATAAGAAGACACATCTCTTGGTGGCTGTTGATAAGTTCACTAAATGGGTTGAGGCGGAGCCTGTGAGTAAGTGTGATGCAGTCACGGCGGTTCAGTTCATGAAGAAAATAATCTTCCGTTTCGGTTTTCCACACAGTATTATCACAGACAATTGCACTAATCTATCCCAAGGGGCTATGGAAGAGTTTTGTCAGCGAGAGCACATCCGGCTTGATGTTTCTTCTGTAGCTCATCCTCAATCCAATGGTCAAGCTGAGAGAGCCAATCAGGAAATTCTGAAAGGGCTAAAGCCCCGACTTATGGTTCCTTTACAGCGAACGCCGGGTTGTTGGGTGGAGGAGTTGCCTTCAGTGTTATGGAGCATCAATACTACACCCAACAGGTCTACGGGTTACACACCCTTCTTCATGGTTTATGGGGCAGAAGCAGTATTGCCCAGTGACATCCGTCATGACTCGCCCCGTGTGGCGGCTTATGTTGAAGCTAACAATGAAAAAGCCAGGTAGGATGCGCTTGACTTGCTGGATGAAGAAAGAGACTTAGCAGCAGCACGGTCAGCAATCTATCAACAGGACCTGCGTCATTATCACAGCCGCCGGGTTAAGACCAGGACTTTTCAGGAAGGCGACTTGGTGCTCCGGCTCATCCAAGATCTTTCAGATGCACACAAGTTATCCCCACCTTGGGAAGGACCCTTTGTGGTCAGTAAAAATTTAAACAACGGGTCTTACTACCTCATTGACGTTCGAGAGCATGTAGACTCGCGTAAGTCGGAAGAGGAGACCCGCCGGCCGTGGAACATTGCTCAACTTCGGCCGTACTATACCTGAGCCATCGGCTCTCATCATGTACATACGTTCACATTGTATATACGATGATAAGCAATAAAGCAAGACCATAGGTCTCTTTTCTTTTCAAAGATTATGCATCTTTATTATTTTTTCACAAATGACTATTAAGGAGCTGATCATATTTGAATCAAGTTTAACCTTTTCTAGTCCGGCTTATGATCGTATTCAAATCTAGCTGTAAATCTCATGGTCACTTGGGGGCTTCCTGTTCAAACATAGGTCGTATTCGAACCAAAGAGAACATAGCTGTCGTAACCCTCTTGATCGGCTCAAGGCCAAACTCACTTGGGGGCTTCTTGATCGTATCCGAATCATAGCTTAACCCCTTTTGAGCCGACTTGGATCGTATTCGAATCAGGGTCGTTAAAAACCTCTCAAGGTCATTTGGGGGCTTCCTGTTCAAACGTAGGTCGTATTCGAACCAAAGAGAACATAGCTGTCGGTACCCTCTTGATCGGCGCAACGCCAAAGCCACTGGGGGCTATATGGTCGTATTCGAACCTTAGCTTAACCCCTTTGGTCCGGTTTATTGATTGTATTCGAATCAGAAACCCCCAATCTTTTGAATACAGAGTTAAAATTATGTTTGTTATCTATTGCTTGCCTTTGAGTTTTTGTTGTTTCAATATTACAAATGAGATAGCCTAGTTTTCTTCGCCAGCTCAATTATTGGACAACACAACCGCCCGGGTTATTCAAGCCGGTGGTCTAAGGATCCAAAGGTATGAGCTACTAAGATATGATGATTATTGAATATTCAAGGAGTATTAACTTTTATACATATTGAATTATCAAATTCGTCACCCGGGTTATTTGAACCGGCGATCTAAGAATCAACAAGGACAAGGTATGATTCTTACTTATACGCGCTTACCGGTTGCGTTAACTTAAGAGTTAGTATTAAACCTTATCCTTTATTTATATTTGTCTCTGTTTTTTGAGGTGGAGATATGGGCTGTAAATTAGGTGTTTAAGCCCAGTTGGTTCTAAACCGCCTTGCCAGGTTTTTCCTTGTGTTCACAGGAACAGAGTTTAAACATTGCAGAGACAAGCATTAAATGATGCATAAGAAAGCATTAAACATTGGCATCCGGAAGCACAGATTCACAGAGAAGTGTTTTATGCGCGATGGCATAAGCAAACATGCGGTGTTTTAAACAGCTAAGCTATTACAAGGCTTTATAAGCCCATGAAGATGATCATTGTCCTTCCCTCACCGGTTCACCATCTTGTGTCTGCTGGAAGTTGGATTTGGACCAATCAAAGCCGTTCATGGCGACAAATTCAGTTTCGTCGTCAATCAGGCCGACCGGGTCAATTTCCGGGGCGAATGTATCTTCTCTCACAGGTGGAATCAGATCGACAACTTTGTATGAAGGAGTGTCCATCCTCTTATTTGCGTTGTGAAAACCCAGCTGGTATTTCCACGTTGGTGTCATCTCCAAGGCTACTCGCCTGAGGCCGGACTTCACCGACGCAGGCTATAAAGTCATCTTGATCAAAAGGAGACCCGTCCTCCTTAACGTTAGGATAGCCCCTTGCCACGTCCGCCAAGTCTAGGTCTAGCACCCAAGCTTTGGAACGGCTTAGGGCAGTCAGTGCATCGGCTCGCGCACATGAGCGTTTTACCTCTTGGAATCTAGCAGGAAGGATGGACAACTTCTTTAGGACATCTGTAAGCCGATTGGATCCTTGATTTACCGGATAGATAGCGGCCAGAGCCCATTGTGCACCAATGTATAATTGTTCAACCAAGGTGTATACTGCCTTCAGCTTAATCAACGGGTCTTGGCTCAGATTTTTGCTTCACGGACCTGTATATATTTTTAACAGAGTTAGTTGGCGGATCATATTCCGGTTTGACAAAAAATATATTCAAGATCAATTCAGCCAGCTTACCAAAAATTGCAGCAACCATCTGAGATACCCGGCCCTTCAAATTGTTCAGCTCTGTTGAAATTTCTTTCAGAGCTGTTTCGGCTGTCTCAGCTCGGCGGGTCAGGAGTGTTTTCTCATTCTCCCAAATTTTCTCTTTAGTAGCAAAGCTGGTCTTCAAAGTCTCCGTTTCAGAAAGGCTCATTTGCAATTTGGAGGTGGAAGATTTTATTTCTGACTCCTGACTTGCTAGCCGGGTCTTTGCGTCAGTCAATTGGGAGGTCAGTTCAGACAATGCATTCTGTGAAACATTCAGATAAGTCAAGATTTGGTTTTAAATTCTAGTATCCAAATTCAAAATTCGAAGTCCCAAGTACTTTACGAATAAACCACTTGGCACTTGGGGGCTAATGTATGCCAAATCAAATTTTTGTGACTCTACCAATATATTTGAAGTCCCAAGTCCTTTACAAAGTAACATCACTTGGCACTTGGGGGCTAATGTATGCAGTTCAGCAAGTTTTTCAAGGTTAAGCCGTAGTGTTAAAATACTTTAAAGACACTTTTAAATTCTAAAGTACCGATTCATTAATGATCAAAATGAACCGGTCCTTGGGGACTATGGGTGAAGTTTTGTTCTATTAGTACAAGGCAAAGCTTCAGAGATAAAAGTTTCGGCTTATATTCTAAGTCTACAAGTTATTTCGTTTCTCTTATAATCTGAAGACTTGGGGGCTGAAGGAATATCGGTAAAACGGAAATAACATACCTCATACTTCAACTGAAGCTGCTTGACCATCTCAATCTCAGACTCACGACTGGAGTGTACATGACTGAGATAGCCGGATAAGATATCACTGTCATTGAGACGGTCATAGTTGGCGATATCAAAGCGAACCTTCTGCCTCTCCAATGCTTCTTGCTTTGCTGTGCACTGAGCCAACACCATTGGATTCCCCGGCTCAACAAAGTAGCTCCCAGTAATCTGAACATCTGGAGCATGTGGAGACGGCGAGTAAGTTGAGCTTGACGGTCCGACTGTGGAAGAATTCATGGTAGCTTGGTCAAGGGACGTCTCCGAAGGATTCGCTTCATGGATAATAGGCGGGTCTTCTGGGCGGCAGTTAATGGAGAAGGCGGCCTAGCCGGCTCAGACATTGGTACTGGCGGGTCTTCTGCCGACTTTGTTACCTTCGCTTTCTTGGATCTAGCCTGGCCACTAAAGAAAAAAACATATATTATAGGATAGTCAGCATTAAGATAACAATTGATCAAACTCGGAAGAAAAGAGGATTTTTAATTACCCAAGAGCAGTCTTGAAAGCCGGAAATTGTGTTTATGATGAGTCGCCCGAGGAACGAGACACCTCCTGAAAAGGTAAATGAAAGGAGTTAAAGGAAATGCAAGGAGCAGGATTCATTAAAACAAATATAAGGACAATAATAAGTAAACCTCGTTCGGACATTTCCGAGGGGTCTGTTCAGGGACGACAATCGGCTCATCTTCAATCTCAACTTCACGACGACTTTCATGCTGCTATTTTTTCAAATGAAAGTTGGGATCCAAGTGAGCTAAGGGGTTAGAAAACCTTACTTTACGGATCACTCGTCGGACTTTGTGTCTTGGTAAGGGCTGCGAGTCAGAGGAAATGATAGTTACGTCTGCTTCCCCGGCTTGACTAGCACCAGTGTCATCCTGGTAAGGGTCAGTGTCAATAAGATTATTAAAAAGTTGGCCAAGTGAATCAAGGGCTACCTCCGAGTCAGACGAGTCATCAAGCTTCATTAAATATTCAACGGTGGTTTTCTTTTTCTTCTTTGTTCTCCGGGTTGATTTCTTGGCATTCATGGCGGCAAGCTTCGCCTTCTTGGCAGCTTCGTGATCGTATTTTGCTTTCCAAAAGTCAGAGTTGGCCTACAAAGACAAAAGGAAGGATCAGTGATAAACAATACGGCTGGACAAAATATAAAGGAAAAAGATCAGAATGCTCTTACTTCTGGTGCCGGGTTAAATTTACAGAAAGGATTTAACCCAACAACACTGCAATCTTCGTACTTCGCATTCACCAGACTATTTGACATCGTGACAACATCTTCTTTGGTTAGCTGAACCGGGGTATGACGGAGAGAGTCATTCGGGTCTCCACCATATTCATACATCAACTTGGAACGACAGCTTAATGGAATAATCCGCCATGAGACCCAACAGCGGGTTAGATCGACTCCGGTTAAACCGTTCCCCAACAAACCATTGATCCTCCTGATAGATGGAATCAGTTTTTTTGCGTTCAGCAACAGTAAGTTTATCTGGCAGGGTGAACTTGGTGTCAAGACGATCGGGGCGGTAACCCGGCAGTGGCTTCTCATTGGCGGGCGAGACATCCTGACAGTAAAACCAAGTTTGGTTCCAGTCCTTTGGGTGACTTGATAAAACTATGAGAGGAAAAACTGCACCCTGCCGGCGCTGAATCGAGATGCCTCCAAGTTCTAATCTGAGGCGATTGGTGCACTCATTTTGCCGGTTCAGATAGAAGTACTCTCTAAATAGTTCCACAGTCGGCTCTTGCTGAAGATATACCTCATAGAGTACTTGGAAGTTACAAATATTGGATATAGAATTGGGTCCAATATCCTGAGGATGGAGTTTGAAGAAGTGAAGAACTTCTCTGAAATTTTTTGAACCGGGCGGTGAGAAGCCCCGGTTCATGTGATCAGTAAAGACGATCACTTCCCCGTCTTTCGGATTGGGTCGTTCTTCTTCCGGGTCAGGAGCACGATAATACATGACGTTTCTTGAAGGCAGAAATCCAATGAGGAAGAACTCTTTCAGACGCTCCTCAGTTATGGTTGAGGGAACCCAATTGCAGATGGTGGGTGTCTTTGACGGCATGATGAACAAATAAAAGTGCCGGGACAATTAACAGTTACAGGTTGAATTTATAAAACAAGTAACGACGACTTAACTAAGGGCTAATGACATATAGGGAAAAGAAAGCCGGAATTGTAAGCTGCCATGACTACAGATTTTTTCGGAAAGCAGATTCAGCTAAGTGTTGGCATAAACAAATTTCACCAAGCTATCATTATCATTTTGGATCAAAAGGCTGTTTCAAAAGGAAAATATTCTAGACCTAAAAACCCGGTACAAATGAGTTCGTCGACTGTAAAGAAGCATCTATATAGGCAAAAGGGATCTATTGATATCAAAAATGAATGCCAAATAGCTACCGCGCGAGTTATATCTCTTCTTTGGATCAAAAGAAGTTGCGGAGAAGATCTACAAGATGATCCATGGCGAACAGGTGAAGAACACTGAAGAACTTGCAAACCTAGAACAGATCTAGGTGCGTGAGAGAGAAGAAAACTTACAAGATGCAGGCCTGCCGCGAAGAGTCGCCGCGTTCTCTGGTCGGACTCAGGGTAATGCAGCGGCCAAGCTTGACGACGACGATGAGATCTGCGGCGGCGGAGCTCGAGCAGCGACGGAGGTTGTGAGAGGAAGAACATGAGGAAGAAAGGAGAATGGGAAGGACCGGCTACGTGCCTATTTATAAGGGCAGATGCGAACAGGCGGGCGCGAAAATCAAGGAGACCCAATAATAATTATCCAACTGAACAGACGCTTCGATTCTCAGAAGGCATTAAAAAATGAAAGATCCGTTGTAAGATGACGTCATGAAGGTTTTTTGTGTTTTCAAAAGATGACGTCACGGCGGGTTACATAAGTTTTCAGACAAAGGACGGATTCCGACTAAGTATTGAAGATTGACAAAGAACAAAGTTCAAAGTCAACCTGGGGCCTAATGTTGGGGATATTACTATTAGTTGAGACCCGCCCAGGAGGGGCCGGGTCAGCCTTAATGGAGGGTTACATAAGAAGCCCAATAGACAGTCAAGATGATAGTTTATTAGTATATATAGAAAGCCCAAAGGCCTCGGGCCGGCTTAAGGCCCGTTATTGTAAACCGCCATATGGGCGGGAAGACTTGTAAAGAAAGGCATGTAAAGGAAGTCACCGAGTCGGACACGATTATGAGCCGACCGGGACTCTGTAAGCCACCAGGCGTCAACCCGTGTATAAGGGGACGACCCAGTGGCGGTTTGGAGGGGAAAACGACCAAGTCGATAACTAAGCCGGTGAGTTGAGCCTCTTGGAAGTCAAAACCTCAGCAATACCAATCACAACTAGACATAGGCTTTTACCTTCACCGTAAGGGGCCGAACTAGTATAAAACTCTCTCGTGTCCTTTGTCCCGATTAACCCCTTTAAGCTTCCTAGTGCGATGGCCCTACGACTAAGTCCTTGCTCTAGGACATCTGCTGTGTCAACTCCACGACAGGTAGCAAGAGAGGTCTATCGTCGCATTGGAATTACAATTTACAGTTTGTTCACTCTCTTAGGCTATGGTGAAGAACTAGAAGTAATGGTTGGGAATAACAACAAAAACCAAGAGCACGGTTTTGAGTTGGAGTCTTATTCTGGTATTTGTTATTTGTACCTTTTACAAGTGTTGGTCTCACATGAAAGTAGTAGTGTATTTGTTTATTTGTGTTAGGTCCCACATGTGAGTAAAAGTGCATTTTCTCTTGGAAGTCTTCTCGTCCTGCATGCGGGGTAGCTAGCAGTGCATTTGTTTATTTCTGAAGTTTTCTGGTCCTGCATGTGGGTAGAAGTGCATTTGCTTATTTGTGAAGTTTGCTGGTCCTACATGTGAACTCACTACCAACTCCAACCTTTGTAAGTAGAAGAGATAAAGGAAGTAGAAAATATTTGACATAGGTCTGTTAATGTTTATCTATAGAGTATCACTTTATCAAAATTGAGTTGCTTTTCTTGAATTTACAGCAATGGATTTATCTAATACCTAGTTGACGCGTGCTTGTTTCTATTTATCTTTTATTGGAATGTCGCGGCGTTGTGTGCTTAGGGTTTTGAGCCTAAACTCATGTTTCTGGTTTATTGACCGCTGATATTGGTTACCGAGTACGACTCCCATTATATAGTGAGTTAGTAAATGCAAAAGCTTCAGATGTATCATATGGATATGGTGCAGTAACCAACTAATATACTTGATATGGAAATTAGGGGGACTGACTTGAGGATCAAGCCTTGAGCTCCTTCACCTTGTCCTTGTTGTAGCGGCGATATTCTCTGCCCACATGACACGTTGTTTGACTTCTTATGTTTGTAGGAACATGTGTTGATGTTGGACATGATAGGGCTGAGCTGGCTGATACGTAAGACGATTGTCCGGTTGGACATGCTATTTGACCTACTGGTTGAGCAGGTAAGCTTATCTCCGACTGATGTTCTACCTCCTCTACTGGATGTGCTCCTTTGTTTGCCCTCCCTTCCGTCGAGATTCCTTGCTTTCAGTTTACCTCCTCCTTAGTACTCCCAAGTTTCTTCTGGTAGTGTGGGTTCTTCTCCCTCTACCCCTCCGATGACTAATTGCTCTCCACTCGGTAGGATTTTTTAAACTTAGGCGAGTACGGGACTGCAGCTAAGCCCCCGAGTGGGAGGATTGCTCTCCACTCGGTAGGATTTTTTAAAGTTAGGCGAGTACGGGACTGCAGCTAAGCCCCAGAGTGGGAGGATTGCTCTCCACTCGGTAGGATTTTTTAAACTTAGGCGAGTACGGGACTGCAGCTAAGCCTCCAAGTGGGAGGATTACTCTCCACTCGGTAGGATTTTTTAAACTTAGGCGAATCAGATTCGCAGCTAAGCTCCCGAGTGGGAGGAATACTCTCCACTCGGTAGGATTTTTTAAACTTAGGCGAGTACGAGACTGCAGCTAAGCCTCCGAGTGGGAGGATTGCTCTCCACTCGGTAGGATTTTTTAAACTTAGACGAGTACGGGACTGCAACTAAGCCTCCGAGTGGGAGGATTGCTCTCCACTCGGTAGGATTTTTTAAACTTAGGCGAGTACGGGACTACAGCTAAGCCCCTGAGTGGGAGGATTGTTCTCCACTCGGTAGGATTTTTTAAACTTAGGCGAATCGGATTCGCAGCTAAGCCCCTGAGTCAGAGGATTGCTCCCCACTCGGTAGGATTTTGTTTTTGAAACTTAGGCGAATCGGATTCGCAGCTAAGCCACCCACTAGGGGATTTTGGACACATGCATAAGTAATAACAATCATTTAGGAGACTGTAAAACCATGTCTTTGATAAACAAACTGAAAGGTACTTCTTATTACATCTCGACAGTCTGAATGCTTAAGTGTTAAAATGGCGGAGAAGCTCCGCATTCCAAGCGCGCGGCTCGTCTTTCTTGTGTTCCACATTGTACAGTGGTATGCACCATTGTGGAGAACTTTGGTGATGATGAAGGGGCTGTCCCAGGCGGGAGCAAGCTTGTGTGGACGTTGCTGGTCCACTCGGAGAACCAGGTCTCCCTCCTGAAATGCTCGACCTCTTATGTTCCTAGCATGGAATCGACGAAGGTCTTGCTGATAGATGGTCGACCTGATCAGGGCCATCTCTCTCTCTTCTTCTAAAGATCAACAACGTCTTGACGGGCTTGTTTTTCTTCTGCCTCTAAGAAGAGCTCCAGTCGCGGGGCATTATGGAGTAAATCAGTCGGCAACACGACCTCGGCTCCATAAACCAGGAAGAAGGGAGTCCAGCCAGTCGACCGATTTGGCGTTGTTCCCAGACCCCACAGTACTGATGGTAACTGATCTACCCAGGCACCAGCCACATGTTTGAGGTCTCGCATCAATCTGGGCTTCAACCCTTGTAAGATCAAACCATTTGCTCTTTCTGCTTGTCCATTCGATTAAGGGTGAGCGATTGAAGCGTAGTCGACCCTGGTGCCCTGGGAAGCGCAGAAAGCTCTGAACTCATCTGAATCAAAGTTCAAACCGTTGTCCGTGATGATGCTGTGCGGGACTCCATATCTGAATGTTAACTCTCTGATGAAGCTGACGACAATTCTCGAATCGAGATTCTTGATGGGTTTGGCTTCAATCCATTTAGTGAACTTGTCGACTGCAACAAGCAGGTGAGTGAAACCACTTCTGCCAGTCCTCAAGGGTACAACCATATCCAACCCCCAAACAACAAATGGCCAGACGAGTGGAATGGTCTTCAAGGCTGAAGCAGGCATGTGAGACATGTTGGAGTAGAACTGGCACCCCTCACACTTGTCGACTATTTCCTTTGCCATTTCATTTGCTCACGGCCAGTAAAAACCCGCTCGATATACTTTGGCCACGATTGTCCGAGAGGATGCATGGTGACCACAGGTTCCCGAGTGGATATCATTAAGAATCATTCGACCCTCCTCTGGGGTAATGCATTGCTGGGCAACTCCAGTCACACTTTCCTGTACAGTTGACCACTTATCACAGTGGAGGCTTTAGATTGACGGACAACCTGTCATGCTTCATCTTCGTCTTCTGGAAGTTCTTTCCTGAGAATATATGTGATATACGGCACTGTCCAGTCAGGAATGACGACCAAAACTTCCATGATTAGGTCGACCACGGCTGGGATTTCAACTTCAGTCGGATCAGTAGAACTCTTAGGTTGTGGGGGCTCTTCTGTGAAGGGATCCTCTTGAACTGATGGTGTGTGAAGATGCTCTAAAAACTCATTGTTCGGAATGGGCTCCCGCTTGGAACCTATTTTTGCCAGGTCATCCGCTGCATGGTTCTTCAGTCGGGGAATGCGGTGGAGCTCTACCCCTTCAAACTTCTTTTCCAGCTTTCTTACTGCATTGCAATAACCAGTCATAGCTGAAGGAAATATGCCCTAGAGGCAATAATAAAGTTATTATTTATTTCCTTATTTCATGATAAATGTTTATTATTCATGCTAGAATTGTATTAACCGGAAACATGATACATGTGTGAATACATAGACAAACATATAGTCACTAGTATGCCTCTACTTGACTAGCTCATTAATCAAAGATGGTTATGTTTCCTAACCATTGACATGTGTTGTCATTTGATTAATGGGATCACATCATTAGGAGAATGAGGTGATTGACATGACCCATCCCGTTAGCTTAGCACTTGATCGTTTAGTATTCTGCTATTGCTTCCTTCATGACTTATACATGTTCCTGTAACTATGAGAATTGTATAACTCCCGTTTACCGGAGGAACACTTTGGGTACTATCAAACGTCACAACGTAACTGGGTGATTATAAAGGAGTACTACAGGTGTCTCCGAAGGTACATGTTGAGTTAGCATAATTCGAGATTAGGTTTTGTCACTCCGATTGTCGGAGAGGTATCTCTGGGCCCTCTCGGCTATGCTCATCACCTAAGCCTTGCGAGCATGTAACTAATGAGTTAGTTATAAGATGAAGTATTACAGAACGAGTAAAGAGACTTGTCGATAACGAGATTGAACTAGGTATTGGATACCGACGATCGAATCTCGGACAAGTAACATACCGATGACAAAGGGAACAACGTATGTTGTTATGCGGTTTGACCGATAAAGATCTTCGTAGAATATGTAGGAACCAATATGGGCATCCAGGTCCCACTATTGGTTATTGACCAGAGATGTGTCTCAGTCATGTCTACATCGTTCTCGAACCGTAGGGTCCGCACGCTTAAGGTTTCGATGACAGTTATATTATGAGTTTATGTATTTTGATGTACCGAAGGTTGTTCGGAGTCCCGGATATGATTACGGACATGACGAGGAGTCTCGAAATGGTCGAGACATAAAGATTGATATATTGGACGGATATATTTGGACACCGGAAAGGTTCCGGAGAAGTTTGGAGCCCCGGGAGATTACCGGAACCCCCCGGGAGGTATATGGGCCTTATTGGGCCCATGTAGGAGGAAGAGAGAAGGAGCAAGGGAGGGGGGTGCGCCCCCCCAAGCCCAATCCGAATTGGGGAGGGGGCCGGCCCCCCCTTTCCTTTCTCCTTCCCTCTCTTCCTATTACTACTACTAGTACTACTTCCTAATACTAGTACTCTTTCCTTCCCCCTCCAAATAAGATAAGGAAAAGAGAGGGAAACCTACTTGGAGTAGGTTTCCCCCTCCTCATGGCGCACCCCCCTAGGGCCGGCCACCTCCTCCCTCCCTCCTTTATATACGGGGGTAGGGGGGCACCCTAGAACACACAAGTTGATCATTGATCGTTCCTTAGCCGTGTGCGGTGCCCCCCTCCACGATATTACACCTCGGTCATATTGTAGCGGTGCTTAGGCGAAGCCCTGCAACAGGAGAACATCAAGATCGTCACCACGCCATCGTGCTGACGGAACTCCACCTCGGCGCCTCTGCTGGATCGGAGATCGAGGGTGCGTCATCGAGCTGTACGCGTGTCAAGAACTCGGAGGTGCCGGAGTAACGGTACTTGGATCGGTTGAACCGGAGGACGTACGACTACTTCCTCTACGTTGCGTCAATGCTTCCACTTCGGTCTACGAGGGTACGTAGACAACACTCTCCCCTCGTTGCTATATCATCACCATGATCTTGCGTGTGCGTAGGAAAATTTTGAAATTACTACGTTCCCCAACAGTGGTATCCGAGCCAGGTTTTATGCGTTGATGTTATATGCACGAGTAGAACACAAGTGAGTTGTGGACGATATAAGTCATACTGCCTACCAGCATGTCATACTTTGGTTCAGCGGTATGGTGAGATGAAGCGGCCCGGACCGACATTACGCGTACGCTTACTCGAGACTGGTTTCACCGTTACGACCACTCGTGCTTAAAGGTGGCTGGCGGGTGTCTGTCTCTCTCACTTTAGTTGAACCGAGTGTGGCTACGCCCGGTCCTTGTGAAGGTTAAAACGGAGTCTATTTGACAAACTATCATTGTGGTTTTTGATGCGTAGGTGAGATTGGTTCTTGCTTAAGCCCGTAGCAGCCACGTAAAATTTGCAACAACAAAGTAGAGGACGTCTAACTTGTTTTTGCAGGGCATGTTGTGATGTGATATGGCCAAGACATGATGCTATATTTTATTGTATGAGATGATCATGTTTTGTAACCGAAGTTATCGGCAACTGGCAGGAGCCATATGGTTGTCGCTTTATTGTATGAAATGCAAATGCCCTGTAATTGCTTTACTTTATCACTAAGCGGTAGCGATAGTCGTAGAAGCAATAGATGGCGTAACGACAACGATGCTACGATGGAGATCAAGGTGTCGCGCCGGTGACGATGGTGATCATGACGGTGCTTCGAAGATGGAGATCACAAGCACAAGATGATGATGTCCATATCATATCACTTATATTGATTGCATGTGATGTTTATCCTTTATGCATCTTATCTTGCTTTGATTGACGGTAGCATTTTAAGATGATCTCTTACTAATTATCAAGAAGTGTTCTCCCTGAGTATGCACCGTTGCGAAAGTTCTTCGTGCTGAGACACCACGTGATGATCGGGTGTGATAGGCTCTACATTCAAATACAACGGGTGCAAAACAGTTGCACACGCGGAATACTCAGGTTATACTTGACGAGCCTAGCATATACAGATATGGCCTCGGAACACGGAGACCGAATGGTCGAGCGTGAATCATATAGTAGATATGATCAACATAGCGATGTTCACCATTGAAACTACTCCATCTCATGTGATGATCGGACATGGTTTAGTTGATTTGGATCACGTGATCACTTAGATGACTAGAGAGATGTCTGTCTAAGTGGGAGTTCTTAAGTAATATGATTAATTGAACTTAAATTTATCATGAACTTAGTACTGGTAGTATTTTGCAAATTATGTTATAGATCAATAGCTCGCGTTGTTGCTTTCATATGTTTATTTTGATATGTTCCTAGAGAAAACTGTGTTGAAAAATGTTAGTAGCAATGTCGCGGATTTGATCCGTGATCTGAGGTTAATCCTCATTGCCGCACGGAAGAATTATGTCCTTGATGCACCGCTAGGTGACAGACCTATTGCAAGAGCAGATGTAGACGTTATGAACGTTTGGCTAGCTCAATATGATGACTACTTGATAGTTTAGTGCATCATGCTTAACGGCTTAGAATCGGGACTTCAAAGACGTTTTGAACGTCATGGACCATATGAGATGTTCCAGGAATTGAAGTTAATATTTCAAGCAAATACCCGAGTTGAGAGATATGAAGTCTTCAACAAGTTCTATAGCTAAAAGATGGAGGAGAATCGCTCAACTAGTGAGCAAGTGCTCAGATTGTCTAGGTACTACAATCGCTTGAATCAAGTGGGAGTTAATCTTCTAGATAAGATAGTGATTGACAGAGTTCTCTAGTCACCATCACCAAGTTAGTAGAACTTCGTGATGAACTATAGTATGCAAGGGATAACGAAAATGATTCCCGAGCTCTTCGTGATGTTGAAATCAACGAAGGTAGAAATCAAGAAAGAGCATCAAGTGTTGATGGTTAACAAGACCACTAGTTTCAAGAAAAGGGCAAAGGGATAGAAGGGAACTTCAAGAAGAACGGCAAGCAAGTTGCTGCTCAAGTGAAGAAGCCCAAAGTCTGGACCTAAGCCTGAGACTAAGTGCTTCTACTGCAAAGGGACTGGTCACTGGAAGCAGAACTACCCCAAGTATTTGGCGGATAAGAAGGATGGCAAAGTGAACAAAGGTATATTTGATATACATGTTATTGACTTGCACTTTACTAGTGTTTATAGAAACCCCTCGGTATTTGGTACTGGTTCAGTTGCTAAGAGTAGTATCTCGAAACAGGAGTTGCAGAATAAAAAGAAACTAGTTAAGAGTGAAGTGACGATGTCTGTTGAAAGTAGTTTCAAGATTGATATGATCATCATCGCACACTCCCTAAACTTTCGGGATAAGTGTTAAACCTAAATAAATGTTATTTAGCGTTTGCGTTGAGCATGAATATGATTTGATTGTGTTTATTGCAATACGGTTATTCATTTAAGTAAGAGAATAATCTGTTGTTCTGTTTACATGAATAAAACCTTATATGGTTACACACCCAATGAAAATGGTTCATTGGATCTCGATTTTAGTGATACACATATTCATAATATTGAAACCAAAAGATGTAAAGTTAATAATGATAGTGCAACTTATTTGTAGCACTGCCGTTTAGGTCATACTGGTGTAAAGCGCATGAAGAAACTCCATACTGATGGACTTTTGGAACCACTTGATTATGAATCACTTGGTACTTGCGAACCATGCCTTTTGGGCAAGATGACTAAAACACCGTTCTCCGGAACAATGGAACGAGCTACTAACTTATTGGAAATAATACATACCGATGTATGCGATCCAATGAGTGTTGATGCTCGTGGCAAGTATCGTTATTTTCTGACCTTCACAAGATGATTTGAGCAGATATGGGTATATCTACTTGATGAAACATAAGTCTGAAATAGTTGAAAGGTTCAAAGAATTTCAGAGTGAATTAAAAAAAATCATCGTAACAAGAAAATAAAGTTTCTGCGATCTGATCGCGGAGACGAATATTTGAGTTACGAGTTTGGTCTTCAACTAAAACAATGTGAAATAGTTTCACAGTTCACGCCAACGGAACACCACAACATTATGGTGTGTCCGAACGTTGTAATCGTACTTTATTGGATATGGTGCGATCTATGATGTTTCTTGCTGATTTACCATTGTCGTTTTGGGGTTATGCATTAGAGACAGCTGCATGCACGTTTAAAATAGGGCACCATCTAAATCCGTTGAGACGACACCGCATGAACTATGGTTTAGCAGTAAACCTAAGCTGTTGTTTCTTAAAGTTTGGAATTGCAATGCTTATATGAAAAAGGGTTTTTCAACTTGATAAGCTCGAACCCAAATCGGAGAAGTGCGTCTTCATAGAATACCCAAAGGAAATTGTTGGGTACACCTTCTATCACAGATCCGAAGGCAAATTTGTTGCTGATAATAGATCCTTTCTAGAGAAGGAGTTTCTCTCGAAAGAAGTGAGTGGGAGGAAAGTAGAGCTTGATAAGGTAATTTGTACCTTCTCCCGAATTGGAAAATAGTTCATCACTGAAATCAGTTCCAGTGATTCCTACACCAATTAGTGAGGAAGCTAATGATGATGATCATGAAACTTCAGATCAAGTTACTACAGAACCTCGTAGGTCTTCCAAAGTATGGTCCGCACCAGTGTGGTACGGTAATTCTGTTCTGAAAGTCATGTTACTAGACCATGATAAACCTACGAACTATGAGGAAGTGATGATGAGCCCAGATTCCGCGAAATGGCTTAAAGCCATAAAATCTGAGATATGATCCATGTATGAAAACAAAGTATGGACTTTGATTGACTTGCTCGATGATCAGCAAGCCATGTTAAATAAATGGATTTTCAAGAGGAAGACGGACACTGATAGTAGTGTTACTATCCACTAAGCTCGACTTGTTGCAAAAGGTTTTTCAACAAGTTCAAGGGGTTGAATACGATGAGATTTTCTCACTCGTATCAATGCTTAAGTCTGTCTGAATCATGTTAGCAATTGCCACATTTTATGAAATCTGGCAAATGGATGTCAAAACTGCATTCCTTAATGGATTTACTAAAGAAGAGTTGTATATGATACAACCAAAAAAAGGTTTTGTCAATCCTAAAGGTGCTAACAAAATGTGCAAGCTCCAGCGATCCATCTATGGACTGGTGCAAGCATCTCGGAGTTGGAATATACGCTTTGATAAATTGATCAAAGCATATAGTTTTATATGGACTTACGATGAAGCCTGTATTTACAATAAAGTGAGTGGGAGCACTACAGCCTGTCTGATTAGTATATGTGAGTGACATATTGTTGATCAGAAATGATGTAGAATTTTTCTGCAAAGCATAAAGGAGTGTTTTAAAGGAGTTCTTTAAAAAGAAAAGACCTCAGTAAAAGCTACTTACATATTGAGCATCAAGATCTATTGAGATAGATCAAGACGCTTGATAAGATTTTCAATGAGTACATACCTTGGCAAGATTTTGAAATAGTTCAAAATGGAACAGTCAAAGAAAGAGTTCTTGCCTGTGTTGCAAAGGTATTGAGTAAGACTCAAATCCTGACCACAGCAGAAAATAGAAAGAGAATGAAAAGTCATTCCCTATGCCTCAGTCATAGGTTCTATAAAGTATGCTATGTACCAGACCTATTGTATACCTTGCTCTGAATTTGGCAGGGGAGTACAATAGTG
Source organism: Triticum aestivum (assembly GCF_018294505.1). Taxonomy (NCBI): domain Eukaryota; kingdom Viridiplantae; phylum Streptophyta; class Magnoliopsida; order Poales; family Poaceae; genus Triticum; species Triticum aestivum. The sequence continues at coordinate 49,843,275 of NC_057809.1, read as the reverse complement.
ATCTAGGAGTAGATCACTGGACATTGGTCAAGAATATCCTTAGTAAGGACTAAGGAGATGTTTCTCGATTATGGAGGTGATAAAAGAGTTTATTGTAAAAGTTACATCAGTGCAAACTTTTACACTGATCTAGATGACTCTAAGTCTCAACCTGAATACATATTTAAAGTGGGAGCAATTAGCTAGAGTAGCTCCGTGCAGAGCATTGTGGACATAAAATATTTGCAAAATACATACGGCTCTGAATGTGACAGACCCGTTGAGTAAACTTCTCTCACGAGCAAAACATGATCACACCTTAGTACTCTTTGGGTGATAATCACATAGCGATGTGAACTAGATTATTGACTCTAGTAAACCCTTTGGGTGTTGGTCACATGATGATGTGAACTATGGGTGTTAATCATATACAGATATGAATATTTGTGTTAAATCACATGGTGATGTGAACTAGATTATTGACTCTAGTGCAAGTGGGAGACTGAAGGAAATATGCCCTAGAGGAAATAATAAAGTTATTATTTATTTCCTTATTTCATGATAAATGTTTATTATTCATGCTAGAATTGTATTAACCGGAAACATGATACATGTGTGAATACATAGACAAACATATAGTCACTAGTATGCCTCTACTTGACTAGCTCATTAATCAAAGATGGTTATGTTTCCTAACCATTGACATGTGTTGTCATTTGATTAATGGGATCACATCATTAGGAGAATGAGGTGATTGACATGACCCATCCCGTTAGCTTAGCACTTGATCGTTTAGTATTCTGCTATTGCTTCCTTCATGACTTATACATGTTCCTGTAACTATGAGAATTGTGTAACTCCCGTTTACCGGAGGAACACTTTGGGTACTACCAAACGTCACAACGTAACTGGGTGATTATAAAGGAGTACTACAGGTGTCTCCGAAGGTACATGTTGAGTTAGCATAATTCGAGATTAGGTTTTGTCACTCCGATTGTCGGAGAGGTATCTCTGGGCCCTCTCGGCTATGCTCATCACCTAAGCCTTGCAAGCATGTAACTAATGAGTTAGTTATAAGATGAAGTATTACAGAACGAGTAAAGAGACTTGTCGATAACGAGATTGAACTAGGTATTGGATACCGACGATCGAATCTCGGACAAGTAACATACCGATGACAAAGGGAACAACGTATGTTGTTATGCGGTTTGACCGATAAAGATCTTCGTAGAATATGTAGGAACCAATATGGGCATCCAGGTCCCGCTATTGGTTATTGACCAGAGATGTGTCTCAGTCATGTCTACATCGTTCTCGAACCGTAGGGTCCGCACGCTTAAGGTTTCGATGACAGTTATATTATGAGTTTATGTATTTTGATGTACCGAAGGTTGTTCGGAGTCCCGGATATGATTACGGACATGACGAGGAGTCTCGAAATGGTCGAGACATAAAGATTGATATATTGGACGGATATATTTGGACACCGGAAAGGTTCCGGAGAAGTTTGGAGCCCCGGGAGATTACCGGAACCCCCCGGGAGGTATATGGGCCTTATTGGGCCCATGTAGGAGGAAGAGAGAAGGAGCAAGGGAGGGGGGCGCCCCCCCCCCAAGCCCAATCCGAATTGGGGAGGGGGCCGGCCCCCCCCTTTCCTTTCTCCTTCCCTCTCTTCCTATTACTACTACTAGTACTACTTCCTAATACTAGTACTCTTTCCTTCCCCCTCCAAATAAGATAAGGAAAAGAGAGGGAAACCTACTTGGAGTAGGTTTCCCCCTCCTCATGGCGCGCCCCCCTAGGGCCGGCCACCTCCTCCCTCCATCCTTTATATACGGGGGTAGGGGGGCACCCTAGAACACACAAGTTGATCATTGATCGTTCCTTAGCCGTGTGTGGTGCCCCCCTCCACGATATTACACCTCGGTCATATTGTAGCAGTGCTTAGGCGAAGCCCTGCAACAGGAGAACATCAAGATCGTCACCACGCCGTCGTGCTGACGGAACTCCCCCTCGGCGCCTCTGCTGGATTGGAGATCGAGGGTGCGTCATCGAGCTGTACGCGTGTCAAGAACTCGGAGGTGCCGGAGTAACGGTACTTGGATCGGTTGAACCGGAGGACGTACGACTACTTCCTCTACGTTGCGTCAACGCTTCCGCTTCGGTCTACGAGGGTACGTAGACAACACTCTCCCCTCGTTGCTATATCATCACCATGATCTTGCGTGTGCGTAGGAAAATTTTAAAATTACTACGTTCCCCAACAATAGCTGGGCTTCTGACGTCCCACTCCTTCATCACTTGATTGACCACCAAATCTGAGTCACCGTAGACCATTAGGCGACGGACGCCGAGTGAAATGGCCATTCGCAACCCATACAGAAGTGCTTCGTATTCAGCCTCATTGTTGGAGGAATCAAAGTGAATCTGAAGGACATAACTGAGTTTGTCACCTCGCGGGGATACCAGAACTACTCCAGCGCCAGAACCATTCAACATCTTGGATCCATCAAAAAACATAGTCCAATATTCCGAGTGGACTTGGGTCGGTTGCTGTTGTTTAATCCACTCAACGAGGAAATCTGCTATTGCCTAGGACTTGATTGCTTTCTTTGCCTCAAACTTGATATCCAACGGAAGGAGTTCAATCGCCCATTTTGCCACTCGACCAGTTGCGTATCTGTTATTCAAAATTTCTGACAATGGAGCATCACTGATGACTGTGATAGAGTGATCTGAGAAATAGTGTGCAACCTTCTTCGAATTCAAGTAAATTCCATAGACAAGCTTCTGATAATGCGAATATCTTTGCTTGGATGGAGTTAAGACTTCAGAGATATAGTACACTGGGCATTGAACCTTATAGGCTTTACCTTCTTCCCACTCGACCGTGAGTACTGTACTGACAAGTTGTCTAGTGGCTGCAATATAAAGCAGTGAAGACTCTTTGCTGATTGGAGCAGCGAGCACCGGCTGGGTGGAAAGCAGGGTTTTGAGCTCTGCAAACGCCGCGTCAGCTTCAGGAGTCCACTCGAACTTATCAGATTTCTTCATCAATAGGTAAACAGGCAATGCCCTTTCACCGAGACGAGAGATGAATCGACTCCAGGTGGCCAAACAACTAGTAAGCTTCTGAACATCGTGTATGCGCACATGGCTTTTCATTCGGAGTATTGCGCCAACTTTCTCTGGGTTAGTATCGATCCCACGCTCGGAAATGAGGAAACTGAGTAACTTTCCACCTGGAACTCCGAATGTACACTTTGACGGGTTAAGCTTGATATCATACCTTCTTAGGTTGGCAAAGGTTTCAGCGAGGTCAGTCAGCAGGTCGTAACCTTTACGTGACTTAACCACGATGTCATCCATGTACGCTTCCACATTCCAACTGATTTGAGTGAGCAGGCACTTATGTATCATGCGCATGAATGTGGCGCCAGCATTCTTGAGACCAAAGGGCATGGTAACATAGCAAAAGCACCCGAATGGGGTGACAAAAGCTGTTTTTATTTCATCGGGTCCATACAGTCGGATCTGATGGTACCTGGAGTACGCGTCCAGAAAGGACAATCGTTCACATCCCGCAGTCGAGTCGACTATTTGGTCGATCCGGGGGAGAGGGAAGTGATCTATCGGGTAGGCCCGATTAATATGCTTGAAGTCAATACACATACGAAGTGAATCATCTTTCTTGGGAACCACGACAACATTGGCGAGCCACTCGGAGTGGTAAATCTCTCGGATGAACTCAACTGCCAGAAGCTGAGCCACTTCCTCGCCGATTGCCTTTCTTTTTGTTGGGCAACGCAGTAATTTCAAAAAAATTCCTACGCACATGCAAGATCATGGTGATGCATAGCAATGAGAGGGGAGAGTAACGTCTATGTACCCTCATAGACCGTAAGCGGAAGCGTTATGACAACGCGGTTGATGTAGTCGTACGTCTTCACGATCGACCAATCTAGCACCGAAGGTACGACACCTCCACGATCTGCACACGTTCGGCTCGGTGACGTCCCATGAACTCACGATCTAGCAGAGTGTCGAGGGAGAGCTTCGTTAGCACGACGATGTGATGATGGTGATGATGATGCTACTGGAACAGGGCTTCGCCTAAGCACTGCTACGATATGACCGAGGTGGATTATGGTGGAGGGGGGCAGCGCACATGGCTAAGAGATCAATGATCAACTTGTGTGTCTATGGGGTGCCTCCTGGCCACGTATGTAAAGGATGGAGGGAGGAGGAGGCCGACCCTCATAGGGCGCGCCCAAAGTGTGGAGTCCTACTAGGACTCCCTAGTCCTAGTAGGATTCCACCTCCCACATGGAATAGGAAAAAGGGAAGGGAGAAGGAGAAGGAAGGAAGGGGATGCCCCCTTTCCCTAGTCCAATTCGGACCAGTCCATGGGGAAGGGGCGCGACCACCCTTGAGGCCTTTCTCTCCTTTCCCGTATGGCCCATTAAGGCCCAATACGAATTCCCGTAACTCTCCGGTACTCTGAAAAATACTTGAATCACTCGGAACCTTTCTGATGTCCGAATATAGCCTTCCAATATATTAATATTTACGTCTCGGCCATTTGGAGACTCCTCGTCATGTCCCCGATCTCATCCAGGACTCCGAACAAACTTCGGTCATCAAATCACATAACTCATAATACAAATCGTCACAGAACGTTAAGCGTGCGGACCCTACGGGTTCAAGATCTATGTAGACATGACCGAGACTCATCTCTGGTCAATAACCAATAGCGGAACCTGGATGCTCATATTGGCTCCTACATATTCTATGAAGATCTTTATCGGTCAAACCGCATAACAACATACGTTGTTCCCTTTGTCATCGGTATGTTACTTGCTCGAGATTCGATCGTCGGTATCATTATACCTAGTTCAATCTCGTTACCGGCAAGTCTCTTTACTCATTCCATAATGCATCATCCTGTAACTAACTCATTAGTCACATTGCTTGCAAGCTTATAGTGATGCGCATTACCGAGAGGGCCAAGAGATACCTCTCCGATACACGGAGTGACAAATCCTAATCTCAATCTATGCCAACTCAGCAAACACCATCGGAGACACCTGTAGAGCATCTTATAATCACCGAGCTACGTTGTGACATTTGATAGCACACAAGGTGTTCCTCCGGTATTCGGGAGTTGCATGATCTCATAGTCATAGGAACATGTATAGTTATGGAGAAAGAAATAGCAACAAACTAAACGATCATCGTGCTAAGCTAACGGATGGGTCAAGTCAATCACATCATTATATAATGATGTGATCTCTTTAATCAAATGACAACTCATGTCTATGGTTAGGAAAACATAACCATCATTGATTCAACGAGCTAGTCAAGTAGAGGCAAACTAGTGACACTTTGTTTGTCTATGTATTCACACATTCCGGTTAATACAATTCTAGCATGAATAATTAATATTTATCATGATATATGAAATATAAATAACAACTTTATTATTGCCTTTAGGGCATATTTCCTTCATTCTCCCACTTGCACTGGAGTCAATAATCTAGTTCACATCGTCATGTGATTTAACACCAATAGTTCACATCTTTATGTGATTAGTTCACATCTCCATGTGACTATCACCCAAAGGGTTTACTAGAGTCAATAATCTAGTTCACATCGCTATGTGATTAACAGCCAAAGAGTGATCATGTTTTGCTTGTGAGAGAAATTTAGTCAACGAGTCTGCCACATTCAGAGCCATATGTATTTTGCAAATTTTCTATGTCTACAATGCTTTGCACCAAGCTACTCTGGGTAATTGCTCCCACTTTCAATATGTATCTAGATCGAGACTTAGAGTCATCCAGATCGGTGTCAAAGCTTGCATCGACGTAACTCTTTACGACGAGCTCTTTGTCACCTCCATAACTGAGCAAAATTTCCTTATTCCACTAAGGATATTTTTGGCCGCTGTCCAGTGATCCACTCCTGGATCACTATTGTACCCTCTTGCCAAACTTATGGTGAGGTACACAATAGGTCTGGTACACAGCATAGCATACTTTGTAGAACCTATGACTGAGACATAGGGAATGACTTTTCATTCTCTTTCTATTTTCTGCCGTGGTCGGGTTTTGAGGCTTTACTCAACTTCACACCTTGCAACACAGGCAAGAACTCCTACTTTGACTTTTCCATTTTGAACTACTTCAAAATCTTGTCAAGGTATGTACTCATTGAAAATATATCAAGCGTCTTGATGTATCTTTATAGATCTTGATGCTCAATATGTAAGTAGCTTCATCGAGGTCTTTCTTTGAAAAAAATCTTTTCAAACACTCCTTTATGCTTTTCAGAAAATTCTACATTATTTCCAATCAACAATATGTGATTCACATGTTCTTATCAGAAATGCTGTAGTGCTCCCACTAACTTTCTTGTAAATACAGGCTTCACCGCAAGTCTGTATAAAACCATATGCTTTGATCAGTTTATCAAAGTATATATTCCAACTCTGAGATGCTTGCACCAGTCCATAATGGATCGCTGGAGCTTGCACACTTTGTTAGCACCTTTAGGATTGACAAAACCTTCTTGTTGCATCATATACAACTCTTCTGTAAGAAATCCATTAAGGAATGCAGTTTTGACATCCATTTGCTAGATTTCATAAAATGTGGCAATTGCTAACATGATTCGGACAGACTTAAGCATCGCTACAAGTGAGAAAATCTCATCGTAGTCAACATTTTGAACTTGTCGAAAACCTTTTGCGACAATTCAAGCTTTGTAGATAGTAACACTACTATCAGTGTCCGTCTTCCTCTTGAAAATCCATTTATTCTTAATGGCTCACCGATCATCGGGCAAGTTAACCAAAGTCCACACTTTGTTCTTATACATGTATCCTATCTCAGATTTCATGGCCTCAAGCCATTTCGTGGAATCTGGGCTCATCATCGCTTCCTCATAGTTCGTAGGTTTGTCATGGTCTAGTAACATGATTTCCAGAACAAGATTAATGTACCACTTTGGTGTGGAACGTATTCTGAATGACCTACGAGGTTCGGTAGTGACTTGATCTGAAGTTTCATGATCATTATCATTAACTTCCTCACTAATCGGTGTAGGCATCACTGGAACTGATTTTTGTAATGAACTACCTTCCAATTTGGGAGAAGGTACAATTACCTTATGAAGTTCTACTTTCCTCCTACTCACTTCTTTCGAGAGAAACTCCTTCTCTAGAAAGGATCCATTCTTAGCAACGAATATCTTGCCTTCGGATCTGTGATAGAAGGTGTACCCAACAGTTACTTTTGGGTATCCTATGAAGACGCACTTCTCCGATTTGGATTTGAGCTTATCAGGATGAAACTTTTTCACATAAGCATCGCAATCCCAAACTTTAAGAAAAAACAGCTTAGGTTTCTTGCTAAACCACAGTTCATACGACGTCATCTCAATGGATACATATGGTGCCCTTTTTAATGTGGATGTAGTTGTCTCTAATGCATAACCCCAAAAACGATAGTGTTAAATCGATAAGAGACATCATAGATTGCACTATATCCAATAAAGTACAGTTATGATGTTTAGACACACCATTATGCTGTGGTGTTCCAGGTGGCACAAATTTTGTGAAACTATTCCACATTGTTTTAATTGAAGACCAATCTCGTAACTCAAATATTCGTCTCCACGATCGGATCGTAGAAACTTTATTTTCTTGTCACGATGATTTTCCACTTCACTCTGAAATTCTTTGAACTTTTCAGATGTTTCAGACTTATGTTTCATCAAGTAGATATACCCATATCTGCTCAAATCATCTGTGAAGGTCAGAAAATAACAATACCCGCCGCGAGCCTCAACACTCATCGGACCGCATACATCAGTATGTATTATTTCCAATAAGTCAGTTGCTCGCTCCATTGTTCCGGAGAACGGAGTCTTAGTCATCTTTCCCATGAGGCATGGTTCGCAAGCATCAAGTGATTCATAATCAAGTGATTCCAAAAGCCCATCAGCATGGAATTTCTTCATGCGCTTTACACCAATATGACCTAAAAGGCAGTGCCAAAAATAAGTTGCACTATCATTATTAACTTTGCATTTTTTGGCTTCAATATTATGAATATGTGTATCACTACGATCGAGATTCAATAAACCATTTATATTAAGTGTATGACCATAGAAAGTTTTATTCATGTAAATAGAACAACAATTATTCTTTGACATAAATGAATAACCATATTGCAATAAACATGATCCAATCATATTCATGCTCAACACAAACACCAAATAACATTTATTTTAAGTTCAACACTAATCCGGAAGGTAAAGGGAGTGTGCAATGGTGATCTTATCAACCTTGGAATCACTTCCAACACACATCATCACCTCGCCCTTAACTAGTCTCTGTTTATTTTGCAACTCTCATTTCGAGTTACTACTCTTAGCAACTGAACTAGTATCAAATACCGAGGGGTTGCTATAAACACTAGTAAAGTACACATCAATAACATGTATATCCAATATAACTTTGTTCACTATGCCCTTCTTATCCGCCAAGTATCTAGAGCAGTTCCACTTCCAGTGACCATTTCCTTTGCAGTAGAAGCACTCAGTTTCAGGCTTGGGTCTAGCTTTGGGCTTCTTCACGGGAGAGACAACTTGTTTGTCATTCTTCTTGAAGTTCCATTTCCGTCCCTTTGCCCTTTTCTTGAAACTAGTGGTCTTGTCAACCATCAACACTTGATGCTTTTCTTGATTTCTACCTTCGCCGATTTCAGCATCGCGAAGAGCTTGGGAATCGTTTCTGTTATCCCTTGCATATAATAGTTCATCACAAAGTTCTAGTAACTTGGTGATAGTGACTAGAGAACTCTGTCAATCACTATCTCATCGAGAAGATTAACTCCCACTTGATTCAAGCAATTGTAGTACTCATACAATCTGAGCACATGCTCACTCGTTGAGCTATTCTCCTCAATCTTGTAGGCAAAGTACTGTCAGAGGTCTCATACCTCTTGACACGGGCATGAGTATGAGACAATTTCAACTCTTGGAACATCTTATATGCTCCGTGGCGTTCAAAACAATTTTGAAGTCCCAGTTCTAATTCGTAAAGCATGGCGCACTAAACTATCAAGTAGTCATCATACCGAGCTTGCCAAACGTTCATAACGTCTGCATCTTCTCCTACAATAGGTCCGTCACCTAGCGGCGCATCAAGGACATAATTCTTCTATGCAGCAATGAGGATAATCCTCAGATCACAGAGCTAGTCCGCATCATTGCTACTAACATCTTTCAACATAGTTTTCTCTAGGAACATATCATTAATAAAATGGGGAAGCTATACGCGAGCAATTGATCTACAACATAGATATGCAAAATACTATCAGGACTAAGTTCATGATAAATTTAAGTTCAATTAATCATATTACTTAAGAACTCCCACTTAGATAGACCTCCCTCTAATCATCTAAGTGATCACGTGATCCATATCAACTAAGCCATGTCCGATCATCACGTGAGATGGAGTAGTCTTCAATGGTGAACATCTCTATGTTGATCATATCTACTATATGATTCACGTTCGACCTTTCGGTCTCCAGTGTTCTGAGGCCATATCTGCATATGCTAGGCTCGTCAAGTTTAACCCGAGTATTCTGCATGTGCAAAAATGGCTTGCACCCATTGTATGTGAACGTAGAGCTTATCACACCCGATCATCACGTATTGTCTCGGCACGACGAACTGTAGCAATGGTGCATACTCAGGGAGAACACTTATACCTTGAAATTTAGTGAGAGATCATCTTATAATGCGACCGTCGAACTAAGCAAAATAAGATGCATAAAGGATAAACATCATATGCAATCAAAATATGTGACATGATATGGCCATGATCATCTTGCGCCTTTGATCTCCATCTCCAAAGTACAGTCATGATCTCTATCGTCACCAGCAAGACACCATGATCTCCATCATCTTGATCTCTATCAACGTGTCATCACATGGTCGTCTTGCCAACTATTGCTCTTGCAATTATTGCTATCGCATAGCGATAAAGTAAAGAAATTATTTGGCGCTTACATTTTATGCAATAAAGAGACAACCATAAGGCTTCTACCAGTTGCCGATAACTTCAACAAACCATGATCATCTCATACAACAACTTATATCTCATCATGTCTTGACCATATCACATCACAACAAGCCCTGCCAAAATAAGTTAGACATCCTCTACTTTGTTGTTGCAAGTTTTACGTGGCTGCTACGGGCTGAGCAAGAACCGTTCTTACCTACGCATCAAAAACCACAACGCGGTATAGTGATTGTTTTTTGATCTTCAGAAAGAACCCTGTTCATTGAATCTGATTCAGCTAAAGTTGGAGAAACTAACACCCACCAGCCACCTGTGTGCGAAGCACGCCGGTAGAACCAGTCTCGCATAAGCGTACGCGTAATGTCGGTCTGGCCGCTTCATCCAACAATACCGCCGAATCAAGAATCAACTAGTGACGGCAAGCAATATGTATATACCCACGCCCACAACTGCTTTATGTTCTACTCGTCCATATAACATCTACGCATAGACCTGGCTCGGATGCCACTATTGAGGAATGCAGTAATTTCAAAAAAATTCCTACGCACACACAAGATCATGGTGATGCATAGCAACGAGAGGGGAGAGTATCGTCTACGTACCCTCGTAGACCGTAAGAGGAAGCGTTATGACAACACGGTTGATGTAGTAGTACGTCTTCACGATCGACCGATCTAGCACCGAAGGTACGACACCTCCACGATCTGCACACGTTCGGCTCGGTGACGTCCCACGAACTCACGATCCAGCAGAGTGTCGAGGGAGAGCTTCGTCAGCACGACAGCGTGATGACGGTGATGATGATGCTACCGGAACAGGGCTTCGCCTAAGCACCGTTACGATATGACCGAGGTGGATGATGGTGGAGGGGGGCACCGCACACGGCTAAGAGATCAATGATCAACTTGTGTGTCTATGGGGTGCCCCTTGCCCATGTATATAAAGGATGGAGGGAGGAGGAGGACGACCCTCATAGGGCGCGCCCAAAGTGTGGAGTCCTACTAGGAGTCCCTAGTCCTAGTAGGATTCCACCTCCCACATGGAATAGGAAAAAGGGAAGGGAGAAGGAGAAGGAAGGGGACACCCCCTTTACCTAGTCCAATTCGGACCAGTCCATGGGGAAGGGGCGCGGCCACCCTTGAGGCCTTTCTCTCCTTTCCCGTATGGCCCATTAAGGCCCAATACGAATTCCCGTAACTCTCCGGTACTCCGAAAAATACCCGAATCAATCAGAACCTTTCTGATGTCCGAGTATAGCCTTCCAATATATCAATCTTTAGGTCTCGACCATTTGGAGACTCCTCGTCATGTCCCTGATCTCATCCAGGACACCAAACAAACTTCGGTCATCAAATCACATAACTCAAAATACAAATCGTCACAGAAAGTTAAGCGTGCGGACCCTATGGGTTCGAGAACTATGTAGACATGACCGAGACTCATCTCCGGTCAATAAGCAATAGCGGAACCTAGATGCTCATATTGGCTCCTACATATTCTACGGAGATCTTTATCGGTCAAACCGCATAACAACATACGTTGTTCCCTTTGTCATCGGTATGTTACTTGCCCGAGATTCGATCGTCGGTATCATCATACCTAGTTTAATCTCGTTACCGGCAAGTCTCTTTACTCATTCTGTAATGCATCATCCCGTAACTAACTCATTAGTCACATTGCTTGCAAGCTTAGTGATGTGCATTACCGAGAGGGCCTAGAGATACCTCTCCGATAGACGGAGTGACAAATCCTAATCTCGATCTATGCCAACTCAACAAACACCATCGGAGACACCTGTAGAGCATATTTATAATCACCCAGTTACGTTGTGATGTTTGATAGCACACAAGGTGTTCCTCTGGTATTCGGGAGTTGCATGATCTCATAGTCATAGGAACATGTATAGTTATGGACAAAGCAATAGCAACAAACTAAACGATCATCGTGCTAAGCTAACGGATGGGTCAAGTCAATCACATCATTATCTAATGATGTGATCCCGTTAATCAAATGACAACTCATGTCCATGGTTAGGAAACATAACCATCATTGATTCAATGAGCTAGTCAAGTAGAGGCAAACTAGTGACACTTTGTTTGTCTATGTATTCACACATGTACTAAGTTTTCGGTTAATACAATTCTATAATGAATAATAAACATTTATCATGATATGAGGAAATATAAATAACAACTTTATTATTGCCTTTAGGGCATATTTCCTTCACTTTTCTCCATGGCGGACCATCGGAGATGCTATTTGACATGTTTTGCTTTTGGGTCGACTCGCAAACGGTGCTCAGCCAGTCCCCTGGGTACACCTGGCATGTCATAAGGTTTCCATGTAGGGCTGGAATTCGAGCCGAGTCGAGCCAGCTCGGCTCGACTCGCAAGAGCTCGTTTCGTTAACGAGCTAGCTCGACTCGACTCATTATTATTAACGAGCTCAAATCCAAGATTGGCTCGACTCATATAACTCGCGAGCTGGCTCGTTTAGCTTGTTAAGCTCGTTAAAGATATGAACATAAAACCCTCAAACATTATAAAAATTATTTTGTATATATGAAACATATATATCACTAAACAATAGTAATTTCCTTATAACGCATGAGTCTCCTAGGCGGTTGGGCCTTCAACGGCTAGGTCTTGTGTTGTGCGCCTGGGACATAGGGTGCTGAGTGCCTGATCTTTTTTTATATTGGGAGTGGCCGATCTTTTGTACCGAGCCTAACGAGTTACACGAGTACTCGTGAGATTGGCTCGTTTAACTTGGTCTATAAATGATCTTAAACTAAAGCTCGGCTCGACTCGTTATTCTTCGAGTTCGAGTCGATTCGAGCCGAGTCATGAGCTACTCATTTAGCTCACGAGCTTCGAGCTTTTTTTCCAGCCCTATTTCCACGCAAAGATGTCCTAGTTCTCACGGAGGAACTGGATGAGCGCTTCTTCCTATTTCCTATCAAGTGTTGTTGAAATATGAGTCGGAGCAGCATTGGGATCAGTCGGGTGGATATGAACTGACTTTCTTTCACCAGATGACTTAAATGCAGATTCTGAAGCAGGCTTCTTAGCTCTCAACAAATCACTCGGATCCGCAGTCTTCTTGTATTCTTCCATTTCTATTGCTGCCATCTATTCATCGGCAATGTTCGAGCCCTTTTGGAAGCACTCTTTTGCTCGCTGCCGATTACCAGTGACTGTAATCATGCCCCTAGGACCAGGCATCTTGAGTTTGAGGTACACGTAACATGGTCGAGCCATGAAACGAGCATACGTAGTTCTGCAAAGGATAGCATGATAGCCACTATGAAAATCCACAACTTCAAATGTCAACTTTTCCTTACGGTAATTCTTTGAATCACCGAAAACCACGTTAAGAGTGATCTGGCCGAGTGAGTCAGCTTTCTTTCCAGGTATAACTCCGTCGAACCGCATGGTGCTCTCGCCGAGCTTGGACATAGGAATGCCCATCTCTCGGAGGGTCTCAGCATACAAAATGTTCAAACCACAACCGCCATCCATCAAGACTTTGGTCAATCGGGTGCCCCCAACGAATGGGTCGACCATGAACGCTTGCCTCCCGGGGTTGGCTACGTGCGGCGGGTGGTCTGACTGGTCGAATGTGATGGGATTCTTTGACCACTTAAGATATGTGGTCATTGCCGGAGCAACCATGTTTAACTCTCTGTTGATCACTTTCAGTCGACTTTTACTTTCAATGTCAGCAAAAATCACCAAAGTGGCATTGACATTGGGAAATCCTTCCTCATCCTCTTCCTTGTCCTCATCCTTGTCATATTCCTTCTCCTTCTCACTGGGTTGCTTTTCTCGAAACTGCTGTATAAGGACTCGACACTGTCGAGTGGTATGTTTGGGATAAATCAGATTACCCTCTTCATCTTTCTTGATGTGAATGTGACATGGCAGATCCAACACGTCGTTCCCTGCTGAATCCTTCACTTTCTTGGGGGTCCAGGGCCCTTTAGGCTTTCCTTTAGATTTTCCTTGGGTTACGACTGCAACCTCTCCAGGACCCGCAGGTTCTGCTTTGCGCTTCTGCTTCCGATTGAAATTACCTCCTCTAGTGTCCTGGCCGACTGGTTTGCTCTTGCCGCTGTGGAGTCGGTCTTCTTCTTTGTTGTTTGCGTACCGAGTGGCTACCTCCATCATCCGGGTCAGGGACATGTCTCCTGTCCGACCAAATTTCAGGTTGAGCTCCCAATACTGAACGCCCTCCTTGAAGGCGCAAACTGCTTGATGCTGAGACACATTCTCCACAGTGTGATGCAAAGTGGTCCACCTCTGGATGTAATCCCTCAAAGTTTCATTCGGTTTTTGCACGCAATGTTGCAATTCTGTCAATCCTGCTGGTCGTTTGCACGTGCCCTCACACATTTTGACGAACACTCGGGCCAACTCCTCCCAGCTGAATATACTGCCCGGAGCCAACTGATTCAACCAAGCTCTAGCTGACCCTTCAAGCATCAGGGGAAGGTGCTTCATGGCCACTTCATCGTTTCCTCCACCGATCTGCACAGCCACTCGATATTCCTCAAGCCAGGTGTTAGGCTTTTATTCACCAGTGAACTTACTGACCCCAGTCGCCAACCTGAAGTTGGGAGGGATCTCTACAGCCCCGATGGCTCTACTAAAATACTCGGGACCAGAAACATGCACTCTGCTTTCAGTCGGGTGATCTCTGTCTCGCCCTTCTCTGTGTGCTCGATTCCTGTCCACTAAACCTTGCACCAAAATTGACCTTGCATCAAACCCTGGTTCTCTTGGGTCGACTGGCCTCCTCCGCTCTTTGCTGTATGGGCGCCTATCATCATAATGCCGAGGCACATATGATTCACCCCTCGAAGGGGGCGTAGGCACTCGACGACGGTCATCACGGTCTAGTCGATGATCGTGCTGCTCGTGGTTCCGACCCAAGTACTGCCATTGGCGATGTCCTCGCCCCTCACGCCATGGAGGTGATCTTGGGCTGTGAGCCAACTGAACTGTGTCAGCTACTACAGATCTGCTATGAATTCTGTTACGCGACTGGGACACTGTAGTGTTCTGCTCTCCTGCTGCTCGGAGCAGCGCTCTGATCTGCATCAAACCTCTACCAGCCTCTGACTGGGACGCCTGAATGGATTCTGCTATGCGGGCTGCGCCTGTAAGGTTTTGAATCGGAGTGTGGTATACCTGCGGTTCAGGCGGGACCAACTGCCGCTGCCGTCGACTGGATTCAGGGATCTGCCGTCGAGCGCGATCGTCGAGTATGCGCTGAAGGTTCTCCAGTCGAGTGCGCTCAACCAGAGTGGCCAAACGCGCCGCCTCCACGGCCTGAGCTTCAGAGGTTTCTCCAACAACATGTGTGTGGAGCGCCTCCATATTGCTGCGGTGAAGTTCTTCCCTCTGCTGAGAAGAGAGGGTTTCAGGGTGGTACTCTTCATGAACACGCGACGGATCGCCGCCACCGTCGTTGCCACCATTGCGACGCATGCCAGGCGGGCTGCGTGGCGTGTCGACCATCAGGACCTCTGTTGCGGGGTCGTTGATGTCGCACTCGGATAAGGTCTCGACGGAGCCAGCCGACAGATCGAACAGGCCATAGAGATTTGTCGGGCTCGATTGCCGTGACTTGAGGGGTGGTCGACTAACGTGCCACCGCATGCTTCACCCACCGCTGAAGCCGTGACCGACCGGACCGCTTGTCACGGCGAATAGCGGGAAGCGAAGACACCGCGGGAGCCGACCGATACTGGGTCGACGGCTGTCACAGAAGGACGCCGTGAACGCACGCATGAAAGTGCGTCACCCCGTGGACGGGGAGTGCCTCGACATCGAGGGAAGCTTCCTGAAGCCAAGCGGAGTCGTCGGCGATGAAAACAAGCGCGCCGAGAAGGATCTCGCGACCCTCAGCCAAACCTCCGCCGGAAACCATGACGAAAGGACTTGGAGAAATCGCAACTTCACCAGAAAGTTGCTAAGACACCTTCCCCACGGTGGGCGCCAACTGTCGTGGTACTAAGTCTGACAATAGAATGGGGGTAGGTATGAGGAGGCAAGATCCTAGCTACGGTGAAGTTGTGCACGCAAGATTTACGAGTTCAGGCCCTTCTCAGAGGAAGTAATAGCCCTACGTCTCGGTGCCCGGGGGCTCGGTCGATTGGATTATGCGTGAAGTTACAGGGGGTGCGAACCCTTGCCTCATTGGAGGGGGGTGGCTTATATAGAGTGCGCCAGGACCCAAGCCAGCCCACATTATAAGGAGTTCAATGTACATTAAGGTGATACGTTACTGGTAACGCCCCTAATAAAGACATATAAATGATCATTAACGCCACAGGGTGAACGCCTGACCGTTGCCATCCTGAGTGGCTTTAGATCTTCTGTACTCCGAGTGGTTTCTGATGTGGTCGAATGATTATATCCTGGTCGAATGGAATTGAGTTATCCGAGTGGAACTCATGGTCGAGTGTGTTGCATCTTGAGGTGATTCCAGTCGGTAGAGTTTTCTATCCTTTGAAAGACTATAGGGTAGTGTCCTTGGGAAGGGTACTTAGATCAGGTCTATTGCCCTACCCTAGGTACATGTAACACCCCGGATGTAACTTGCCATATTTGTAACTCCAACTCTTGCCTTTTTCGGCTTTAAGTTATGAGTTTCCCTTCATGGTTGGGTTTTGTATTTCTTTTGCATTTTGTTTATGTCATGCATTTCATATTATGTCATCATGTGCATGTCATTTGCATACGTGTTTGTCTCATGCATCCGAGCATTTTCCCCGTTGTCTGTTTCGCAATCCGACACTCCTACGTGCACCGGCGCCCCCTTTTGTCTTTTTTCGTGAGCGGGTGTTCAACATTCTCGAAATGGACCAAGATTTGCCAAGTGGCCTTGGTACACCACCGGTAGACCGCCTGTCAAATTTTGTGCCATTTGGAGTCCGTTTGATACTCCAACGGTTAACCGGGAAGGCCTCGTGTGTGTTGCAGCCCATGCAGCCCAACACCCCTCCAAAACATCCCAATAACCCATCCAAACCTCTTCCATGTCCTCCACCGTGGGATCACGATCGCGTGGGCGAAAACTACACCTCATTTGGACACTCCTACCTCCTAGCTATAAATATGTGCACCCCTCCTCAAAATTCGGGTCCCGAAACCCTAGCTCCACCGCGCA